>NW_015666491.1:474555-477530 GCF_001515625.1 Sinocyclocheilus rhinocerous
ACTACAGCGAGAATAAAAGTTACGCCTTTTTTCTTTGCGTGAACATTTGGGCGGCGTTATGCAAATCTTCCCACATCGTGACGTAGACATGTCTCTTTGGATATCTCTTTGGATTTTAGACTTTAGTCTTTACAACTTTACAGATCTTCTTTATGCACCAAGAGCTTGTAACACTCCAAAGAGAAAGGAAAATTTGAAATCACATCATATGACCCCTTTAAACGGCTAAAGATAAGAAGTGTTCAAATCTCTGTTACAGGTCTTCTACATTTAGCTTAATCATTCATAAATAAGATGCTCCCTGTTTGTAACTAGAGCTGCAAGTTTTAACCCCAAATCTGATCGGATGACCTTGCCTTCAATGCGATTCACAGGTTTGGTGATTTTCCGGTCAGTTTAAAGGCCTTACCCCAGCCCTTCTGTTGGGCCTCTAATTCAATGGCAGATAAAAGTACGTCACCAGCCAATCTAAATCTGTCACTTACAATCACTTTATCGGTGGATGCAGACTGCACCTTTCTCTTCATACAAAGAGAATGAAAGGCATTAGGCACTTCTATAGGAGTTTCTACCTTCTCTATCAACTTTAGATCTATAAAAAAGTATCTCTTGACAAAATTCAGGTTTCTCTTATCAGAAAATTGAGGCTGTATTGCTGGGAGCAGATGCAATTGAAGGAAAAGTGGCACGTTAAAAGGACTGAGGCAGCACGGGATACAGTGCACATGCACATCTCTAGTAAAGCCAGTCAATGCATAAAGCTTGAATGACTGACTGGCACCTATCTCAAAACAGAGATATGAGGAAATGGGGCAAAGGGCCACAATTCTTAGACAAAACACTCACTAGCTTGTACAATAGTAAGTTCAATACCATCCATTTAAGAGCAAAAGATACAAAGCAAGGTTATTATTGTTAAATAAAATATAAGCTAAAAATATTAAAAACATTTATGTTAATTGAAAATTGAAAAAATATTAGATGAAAAACACATTTTCTAAAAGATTTCAAATTTTCATTTTATGCTGAAGCGCTAAAATTACTGACTGGAAATAATAATTAAAAAGGAACTAAAAAATAAAAATACATTAAATAAAAATTAAATACATTTTTAATAAATTAAAAAGAACACACTAATAAAGCATGATAAACGCATAAAGCAAAAGTTATTTAAAACATTAAACTAAAATCAAAATGAAAAATGGAAATATAAAAGCTAATTCAAAATATTAAAAACTATAATAGTATCTAAATAACACTAAAATAACACTGATACAGTGAGGAAATTTCACAAATAAACTGATGTGAAATTCAGCATTCAAATAAATGAAGACGAATTGACTGCAATCAGGTGTTCCAAGCAATCCAGAGGTTAGGGCTGGGCGATATGGCAAAAAAATAAAAACTAGATTTTTTTCAGAACATATGACAGATTTTTACGATTTTTAACTAGTCAACTTGAAAATGTAACTACAACATGATTCAAGTAACGTTTTCTTTATTTACCCTCTAGTTAAAGGAATTCCTATTTTAAGTGCACCACACATGAAGTTGTCAAAATGATGTAAATGTTAAACAAATCACTTGTTAACATTAAATATCTTTGCAAAAAAGATGCATGAACTACAATTACATATTCTACAAACTTGTCTTATACATATATGTTCATAAATAATACAAGGAAAAAATCTCAAAATTCAAGGTAATTCAAATTCAAAATTACTGAAGGATAACACCAGTAGACTATTATTAACTAGCTTATAAATATTCTGTAAAAACAATGAACAGCAGCTTTTAGCCTGTCACCATGATGCAAACATGAAATATCAGGCATACAACATGATTCAAGTAACGTTTTCTTTATTAACCCTCTAGTTAAAGGAATTTCTATTTTAAGTGCACCACACATGAAGTTGTCAAAATGATGTAAATGTTAAACAAATCACTTGTTAACATTAAATATCTTTGCAAAAAAGATGCATGAACTACAATTACATATTCTACAAACTTGTCTTATACATATATGTTCATAAATAATACAAGGAAAAAATCTCAAAATTCAAGGTAATTCAAATTCAAAATTACTGAAGGATAACACCAGTAGACTATTATTAACTAGCTTATAAATATTCTGTAAAAACAATGAACAGCAGCTTTTAGCCTGTCACCATGATGCAAACATGAAATATCAGGCATATAGTAGTAGTTCTGTACAGGTTTTTATTCGATTGCGCTGCTTTTCCATTGTTTTTTCTATGTAAACATGGACACGTTTGACCATCTCATGCATGAAACGGCATTCTAAAAATGCGGCGTTCAAGTTAAAAGAAGTTCAACTCCCATCTTCCTGCATTTTTTCCTATTCCACTGCCCGCGTTGCATCTTTGTCAACACAAAAGTGCATTCTGTGTGAATGGCACCTAGTGATATATTCTACTCATGGTCCTTCACAAAGCGCGTCACACGTGAGTGGTTAATTGCGTGCGCCTACATGCGGGTGGATCATTCTTTTTTCTTTACTGTTAACATTGACATATTGTCAAAGTAGGGGTGGGCTATACCGGTATGAACGTGACTACCGGTATTATGTTATTCCATGATATGGATTTTGCGATACCGTTATATATTCATGAATTCAAATTTAGCATTTATATTGCTTTGTTCAATTTGGTACGCTTTGCAAATTTGAACACAAATTATGATAAAGAGTCGAGGCTGAACGTTTTTGTCCTCTGTGTGCAACGCCGTACTACACAGGCATTAGTAATCAAACACATAGAGCATCATAACAGACCAAATTAATAGAGCACAAATCGCCTACTCCAGTTTCCAAACTGGGGGGCACGGCAAGGCTGAGGGATAGTGTACAGTCAGCAGATTATTTTGCAAAAGAAACCTCTGCAGGGTGATAAAGACTACACTGCGTAATTTTCCCGCTTATCATGCGGCCACTTGTCTGATAAGTAAATAATTGA
>NW_015666491.1:477850-479821 GCF_001515625.1 Sinocyclocheilus rhinocerous
TTTGTTCAATTTGGTACGCTTTGCAAATTTTAACACAAATGATGATAAAGAGTCGAGGCTGAACATTTTTGTCCTCTGTGTGCAACGGCGTACTACACAGGCATTAGTAATCAAACACATAGAGCATCATAACAGACCAAATTAATAGAGCACAAATCGCCTACTCCAGTTTCCAAACTGGGGGGCACGGCAAGGCTGAGGGATAGTGTACAGTCAGCAGATTATTTTGCAAAAGAAACCTCTGCAGGGTGATAAAGACTACACTGCGTAATTTTCCCGCTTATCATGCGGCCAGTTGCCTGATAAGTAAATAATTGAACGCAACATATTAATTTGACATTTTAATTACCTCAACATGACTCGCAGTACCCGCTTGAGCGCTCAGTTATCAGTTGTAGAAGTTGTGGTTGTATCAATAACAGACCACTAGATGGCGCGATCGAAGAATCAGAGTTGTATTGCAGGGAGCCATGTAGAAATGTAAATGAATGATGCATGGTTCTGCTCTAAGCATGAGTTACAAGTTTGTGAAAATACTGCCAGTGCCAGGTAAACATAAAGCAGATGATGAATATACTTAATATTCATAAAATACAGCAGACGCGATGTGACAAAAGCAAATAGAACCCAGTGATGTTCTCCGCTGTGGATGCGATTTTTGTAGATTTCTGACGAACTCCAGCGCTCTGACACAAAGGACAATTTCAAATATTCATAAGAGAATCGTGAAAAAATTGTTTCCTCAAAAAAGATATCGCCTGGACAGTGTAAAATATCGTAATATGAATTTTAGCACATATCGCCCACCCCTATGTCAAAGTGCCTAATTCTAACGTTTAGTAATATTTCTATTCAAAATCGTGATTCCTCGATTTATAAAAAATAAAATCGTGGCAAAACATTAAATTCGAATTAATCGATAAAATCGGGAAAATCGCCCAGCCCTACCAGAAGTCAATCCACACAATAATGAAATGAATTATTACGACATTATTATTGAAGCACAAGATGGAATTATGAAGTACAAAATTACCTGATCAAAATAAATACAAGAAGATTTCAGTTGTTGATACTTGCAACATTTAAATAGGGGGACAACATTTTAGGCTATATCATTCCACTGTCCAACAGAAACATAAATGGCAGAAATTCTGCACATTTGCTGCTCTCTCCAGGAGTCTCCTTTGTAGGTTTCCCACAGGGATCAGTGCAAGGTTATTTTGTAGAATCTGCAAGTTACAAGAACCCACTCACAGTCATGGATCTGCTGACATCTCTTAAACATGCCCGTGTTCATGTGTCTACCATATTTTGTTCACATTTACTTTTTTCATTTTATAAAAAGCTAGAATTAAAGAATAGTGTTTTGTTTTTGTTTTTTTAAGGAAATTCTGTCAATATTTATTCACCATCATGTCATTCCTTGTGAAAAAAGTAGTACACTTTAGCATACTTTTAGAGACAGCACTTGTTACAATAAAATACTGATATATATACTTAAAATTAGGGCTGGGTATCGATTCAGATGTTCCAATTCGATTCGATTTCGATTTTCAAGCTCTCAATTCGATTCGATTTCGATTTTCTATTCGATTTCGATTTTCGATTCGATTTGACTATATGAATGAATATAGATTTAATACAAATCCTACATTTATAAAAAATGAACAGTGAACATAAGATTACAAATGGTTAATTAATAGGAAATTAAGAGCCACAAACCTGTATATTAAACACTTTTTATTTTAGGTACACTTGGGTACAATAAAACAAAACCCCACTATATATTTCAAATGCATACAATGAATAGACAGAATTTTGATGCAAGATGAAAAACTGATGCTAAAAATTGGACAAGTCAGAACAGTCGCATGCCTCGATCAAACAGGATCAGGTTATTTTATGTTTAAGACAAAACAAACATAAAATCTCACAGCATTAGCTGTAACATGGAGGCTGCAACCCTATGAA
>NW_015666491.1:480171-485174 GCF_001515625.1 Sinocyclocheilus rhinocerous
CTGTATATATATATATATATATATATAACAACAACTTTACAACTTAATATAAACAAAGTTTACTACAAAGTTCTGCAGCTTTCTGATTTTTTTTTTTCAGGACTGAAAAATAAAGTAGTCCACTCCTGATTCTGCAACTTCAAAGTTTTAGTAGAACAAAACTTCTTTACAGTTACTATTTTTATTATGACTTTGAGAAGCACCTCAAGAATAATCTGTCCAGTAAAGATTGGTCTGTGGCTTGTATGCATAGCTATCTGTTGCACCCTTGGCTAGCTGCGATAAGGCCTCACATGCACCTATTCTATCTCATGTGTCTTTTATTCACAGTGGACAGCAGCACCTGCAGTAGATACGGCAGAAATCACAAGCTCCATCTCTCCTCAATTGGACTGTGCTAGCCAGAGCATAACCTCCATTAAAAATAACAAGAGCAGAATAGTAATAGAGCAGAGCGTGTTGGCCAGAAATGTATAGGAAAACAAATCTTTGCACGATGGCTCAGACTGTTCTTACCTCAACCAACCAAATCATTTATTTTCAGGACGAGACCACTGATTCGGTTCCATAGCATTTGATTTAAATCACAACAACTTAGATCGGAGAAATGAGAATGAGAAAAAAAAACTGTCCAACTTGTAAAACACCTTCTCAGTCTGTAAAATACATCAAACATAGTTAGATCTGATATTTTAGATCTACCCACATCTGTGCTGCTGTAGGAGCAATTAAATATCACCTATTGTTCAGAGGCATCAAACAATCATTAATTGAAATATTCACCATTGAGTAAAGTAACAATAATAGAAGCAATAACTCATGATTTTGTGGTGAAGTAAATACTATGGAAAAACAAATGTAATTTCTACATTAAATAATTTAGTTCAGGCAAGAATTAAAAACAAATAAGAGTAAATTCTACATTAGTACTCAATTTAAGCTTGTAGAAATGTAAATTCAAACTTATAAGTATATTTTACTTGTAATTGTTTGTTATGTTTACAAGAATTCAAAATATCAAGTAAATATCAAAGTCATGATCTCATCATGCACTGGGGCATTAATAAGTTTTTTTTTTTTTACTCAAAACATACTCATTCATACTCAAAACACTATCCACTAATTGTTTTCGTCAGTTACGGCTCATTTGCTCTAGCATTCTGTCCACTTCAAATCAGACACAGAGATGAAATGTGTGGTAAAAACACATTTATTTGAATGAGTTATAGCATTTATTTGAATTATTTATCGGTCGAGAGACGATATCTAGGCGATTCAGTATCTAGGCTATTTTATTAATAAAAGTCGGGGGGCAGCGTTGGCAACAAGCCTCAAAATCCTGAATGTGTGTGTGTGTGTGTGCAGCGCGATCTGTTATCTCCCCTCAATTCAATTCAATATGTACAATGAGTGCTGTGTGTGTGTTTACATATGAGTGTAGAAGAGTTTGAGTTCATGTGGGTGTGTGTGTGTACATGGGCACATTAATGTCGACTCTATACTGATCGACTTTTCCCTCTTTTTGTGGCAGGCATTAATGTACCTTGCCGCTAGTGAAATGCAGTCTCTTTTTTCACCAAGCAAATATTGAACTTGTGCATCGTTCTCCAGCTTTTTTTCTCCAGCCAAATTCTGTGGTTGAGGGTGTCAGTGTCCTGAGGCTGGTTATTGTTAGTCGTATTAGTCTGATTAGTCTGTTTGTGGAGCCTCAGGACCAGCTGAATGAGGGGGCTCTTTTCAGCATTCATTTCATGATTTTTAAGAGTCAGGGTCACTCAATTTTAGAGTGAAAATCACTCAAAAGCCTAATTCTGCCCTGCATGCGTTATTATGTGTGTTTCTCTGTACCTTAAGGATGCTTTTACAAAACTCTGTATGCAGGGCTTCAGTTGGATTTTTGTCCCATTTTTCAAACTCATGACTTAGGAGAGGACCCCATGCTTCACTGTCATATAGTGCAATTGGTTGGTTGTACAACTGCCTGGAATATTTTTAGTCAGATTCTAATGAGTATTTCAAATTGGAAAGATTTTTTTTTGATGGCATAGAAAGCCCTCCTTGCTTTCTCTTTCAGTTCATTCACGGCCAAGTTGAGGTTTCCGTGTGCACTGAATTTCAACTCAAGGTATGTGGTTTGTGGCATGATCAATTTTTGGTCATACCAAGGGTGAAATGGTATTTCTTTCCCTGAACTCTGGGTCTTTTCTTTAATGTTAGAACTTTTGTTTTAGTTGGGTTAACCATCAGGGCCCAGGTTTGACAGAACTTGTGCATGGTATCTAGGTTCTGTTGTAGACCCTCTTCTGTTGGAGACAGCAGGACCAGATCATCTGCATAGAGGAGGAACTTTATAGTGGAGTCATATAGTGTGAGGCCAGGTGCTGCGGACAAAGATCCAAGATTTCTACCGAAGGGGAGATATATATATATACATATATATATATATATATATATACACACACACACACACACACAGTCTAATAAATAATGCACCATATGCTTAACAACAGTGTTGAACTTATGGTAGTATCAGAGGAAATATACTGTATATCAGTGAAAATGATCTGGAAGGTATACAAGAGATCTCATAAAGCACAATTAGCATTCTCTAAATCTGTTGTCATTGTGTTGTGAAGCTGCACAATGTTTTTGAAGAAAAAAAATATACCCTACCAAAATCGATTAGTACTTGTTAATGCCACAATAGTCATGGCCTTCTGCTTTTATTAAGTACATTTCTCTCGTGAGGATCGCCCTTCATAAGTGCAGAAACGCATTTGTTTTAATTCTTCTCTCTCCTCATTACATGATAACCTGTTTGTTACTCAATTCAATCTCCTCTCCGATGCTTATGATAATTTTACTTGATTTTATGTGGCCTTGAGAAGTTATATATCAGAGTCGTTGTAACACACCCCCTTCATTAGCGTTTACAGCTGTGTTACTATAAACGTGTGGCCCTATTCATCATTGTTATGATGGCATGTCAGCAAAAGAGCTCTGCGGCTGATGAAAGACTCTTGTAAAAGAACGTTTGCATTGAATGGCTACCGGTTATGGAACTTTAATTGCCTGATTGTCCATGGCAAGAATGGGCTGCTGTCTTGTGAATGGATGGCCAATAAGGCAAAGACGGCCCCCTGGGGCATAAGCCTACCTATTAGCCTGTTTTACACTTCAATGCCAGGCCTCGTTGTCCCCCACCTTGTGCCTATTAGAGTCTTGAACTCTTGAATTCTGGTCAGCAAATTTGATCCCATCACATTTCCCGAGGGAAACAAAAGACAGAAAAGAAAAGGAGGGCTGCTCCAGTCAACTTATGAATGCTGTATTCCAATATTATGAGACTTCAGCATGTGGACATTTACAGAAGTCATTGTAAAAGAAAAGCATCTGCATAAAAATGACTCTTTAGGGAGAAGGTCAGGCTAAGTTCATATAATTAGCTCTAATAAGCGTGCTGAGCTTTAGCTGTTCGGCAGTTTGCGCTCTCTGAAAGTTGTCATTAAATTCATCCTCTTTAAAGCAGCACTGCTACAGCTAATGACATTCAGACAGACGTCTTTAGCTGTCACGTTTAGTGTCACGCCTCACGCTGTATTTTGAGCTTGAAGTGAATGACATTCAGCTGGTCATACGATCTCAACATGTCAGCCCATGCAGGGCAACCCACTCCATATAAAATAAATCAGCATTTGTTAGGCTACTGATGGGACTAGGGTGTATTTTATTATACATTATTTTAAACATATCTTTCAGAAACGTTGTGAAAAAGAAGCGTGCTTAATTGCATTGAGTGTGCACTTGTAAGTGTACTTCAAATCTTAAAAGTATATTTTAAAAAAAACTGTAGAGATGATACAATAATATCAAATAAAATACTCTTAAGTACACATAAAGAGAGTACATGGATGTGTTTCTTAACAGACTTTACATTTGTGCATCCTTAAGGAAATGTATTTTTTATTTTATTAGTTATTTTACTCTCATTTCCTTTCATAAATCTGTTTTACACTAGGCACAGAAAAGTTACACTTGGGACTTTTAAGACAAAAAAATGTCCCTACTGAAACCATTAAAGGAACACGCCACTATTTTTGAAAATAGGCTCATTTTCCAACTCCCCTAGAGTTAAACAGTTGAGTTTTTCCGTTTTCTAATCCATTCAGCCGATCTCCGGGTCTGGCGGTAGCACTTTTAGCTGCAGCTTAGCATAGATCATTGAATCTGATTAGACCGTTAGCATCTCGCTCAAAAATGACCAAAGAGTTATTTTTCCTATTCAAAACTTGACTCTTCTGTAGTTACATCGTGTACTAAGTCCGACAGAAAATGATATTTCGCAGCGCCTGAAAATAGGCTAACTTCGTCTGGCGGTAGCACTTTTAGCTTAGCTTAGCATAGATCATTGAATCTGATTAGACCGTTAGCATCTCGCTCAAAAATGACCAAAGAGTTTCTATATTTTTCCTATTTAAAACTTGACTCTTCTGTAGTTACATCGTGTACTAAGACCGACGGAAAATGAAAAGTTGCGATTTTCTAGGCCGATATGGCTAGGAACTATACTCTCATTCCGGCGTAATAATCAAAGAACTTTGCTGCCGTACCATGGGTGCAGCAGGCGCAATAATATTACGCAGCGCCTGAAAATAGTCCCCAGCACGCTCCCTGTGCAAGCAGGTGGTCACATTGGTTATGTTGACGGAAGTTAGTTTTTTTTAAACATGGACATTTCTGTCCTCTAAGGACCTCTGTGTAACTTTCTTAACTTGATGCACAAGGGTTAAGTGCACTTTTAAAAAGTGTACATAGTAAATGTTAAATTAAAAGTTTTTAAAGGTGACATATCATGAAAATCTGACTTTTCCAGGTTTTAAGTGCTATAATCAGGTCCCTGGTGCATCTACCAACCAAGGAAACGTGAAAAAGATTAACCCAATCACTTTGTTTAGGTAAGCCTTTTTCTGCAAGTGTCTGAGAAAACGAGCACGTCTGATTTC
>NW_015666491.1:485344-497135 GCF_001515625.1 Sinocyclocheilus rhinocerous
CGAGCTGTAATGGCACAGCTCTATTCTGGAAAAGGGGGCGGGGAGCAGCAGTTCATTTGCATTTAAAGACACAGGCCCGAAAAACAGCTTGTTTCTGCTTCCACTCAAAATAGGCATTTTCAAAATTATATAATAAATGATCTGTGGAGTATTTTGAGCTGAAACTTCACAGACACATTCTGGGGACACCGGAGACTTATATTACATATTGTAAAAAGGGGCATAATATGTCACCTTTAAGATTAAAACATAAAAATCCCTTAAACCCATTAAAATCCCTTAGTCATGCATTAAAGGGGTCATATGACGTTGCTAAAAAAGAACATTATTTGGTGTATTTGGTGTAATTAAATGTGTTTATGCGGTTTAAGGTTCAAAAACACATTTTCCACATTATCCCTTACATAAATGACAAAAATTGAAATTAACATTCCATTAAGTGTACAAAAACATTACATTCAGTTCACACTTAAGTATATTCGTTTAAAGTATATTATTTCCATAACCAGTGCTCTTTTTAAAAGTATACTCAAGTGCACTTTGTTTTACTCATAATGCAGAAAATGTGTACTTGGTGGTACTTTTAAAATGGATTCGTTTTTCAGATGACCCACCCACTTGAAAATATAGTTTTAAACATCTCTCCAATTAAGCATGTCTAAAAAAATATCTTATAAATTTCACCAATAACCACAGTATTATAAAAATAATCAGTAATCATCCAAATCACGATTATGTAAGCTCACAATTACAGTTCTCTCTATTCAGTAGCATGCATTGCAGGAGATAAAGAGAGACGTGAGCAGTATTCAATGAGGGGAACAGGCACTGAGACATCGCCCTGTCTCAGAGATGGCTTTGCAGTATTAGGACTGGCATACCAACTGATTGTGTGATTTGTCCCTCAGTCATCATTACAGAACACAAACGGCTACACACAGGCTCTCAGGAAGTATCAAAAGGGAAGAGATTTACTAGTATACACCATAATTTCTGATAATGAACTCAAAGGCACAGAGACAGTATGATTCGA
This sequence comes from Sinocyclocheilus rhinocerous, assembly GCF_001515625.1. NCBI lineage: Eukaryota > Metazoa > Chordata > Actinopteri > Cypriniformes > Cyprinidae > Sinocyclocheilus > Sinocyclocheilus rhinocerous. Next base: position 486,378 of record NW_015666491.1, read on the forward strand.
CGAAAGCATGCGGTGGAACCTAAGGGAGATGCATTTGCAATGATTCAATAAATGGTACCACAGCTTATATATTTTTTTTAAAAACGTGTTATCTCACCCACAACTCTATATGTTTTGCATGGGATTCTGGGATATGGCTTATGATTAATGTTGTCCTCGGCTCTGGGTAAAGGAAAGCCACGTTCCCCTCTTTCCCCTTCTTACATCAGATTGCGCTCACCCTCCCAAGCCGTTGCCACCCTTACATGCCAAATACAAGGGCCAAAATGATACCGAAGTACACATAAATTGTGAAGTCGCCGCCTTTTAGTGGTGCTGGCCTTTTGATTTGTTTCACTTCTACAAACTGAGTACAAAATTATTGACATAAGATGAATACAGGTCTCCACAAACAGCAGCGATAATAAGCCCCCTTAGGAGAATACACAATGTCCGATGTCTGACTGTAACAAACAAGGGTTACAGCATGATAAAATCACCACACTTTTCACTGGAAGAGAGACTTAGATAATCACACTCTCACTGGGGGGGGGGGCTATCAACAGCTATCGATAGGAATGCCTCGGGAGAGCATTAGAAAAGAAAGACACGCTTGGACTTCTGATCTAGCGAGGTGAGGACACAACAGCTATCGATAGGAATGCTATCGGTGACCTAGCTTTGAAATGTCTCTGATGTAGTGAGAAGTGAGGGAATAGTTTGGAGTGGAGGCAGAGGACGACAGATAAGGAGGGGGTAAGGGATAGAGAAACCGCAATGCAATAAAAGGAGAAAAAGGGGCTCGAGAGAGAGAGAGTTATAGAATAAAGGCCAGATAGAGCAAAGTGATAGAGAGGCAGCAATCGAAAAATGGAAGAATAGATGAAGGGCGAAAAGAAAAAAGGGTGGCTGAATGAGGGAAAGCGAACAAGCAAAGGAGCTACTAAAAAGGAGGGATGAAGAGGGCACAGCCGGAAGCTCTGAAGGAAGAGGAGCAAATGGTTTTGGCTAAAGAGAACAGACATCAAAGGGGAGTGGAGCAGCCAAGAAGTCAAGCGGGCTCTGAAAGTTAGTTAGATATTATTATTATTACTGTATTAATCAATAAAAAATATAATATATTACAACATATAATTTAGATATACACACATAAATAAAAATCATCATCATCATCAATATAGTAGGATAATGCTGTTATCTTACAATATTTGAGGTCTGTAATTTCTTTGTTTTTGAAAGAAGTCACTTATGCTCACCAAGGCTGCATTTAATAGATCAAAATTACAGTAAAAACAGTAATATTGTGAAATATTATTACAATTTAAATGCATGTTTTCTATTTAAATATATTTCAAATATATGTATTAATATACTTTTATTCTATATGTAAATATACATATTTTATTCATGTGCTGGTAAAGCTGAATTGACAGAAAGAACACACCAATTTTGTACATAAGATGCGCATTCTACGCGTTGCTGGTTTCAGTGAATTTATTACATGAAGCATCTGAAGCTCTAACATGCTCTTCTTTTATTGTTACACATGCAAATGCATGAAATGGATTGCTGCAGTCATCTCTCCTGAAAAACAGTGCCAAAACAATTTTAAGCCTGAGGTCAAATCTATTGTTGCACAAATAATGCTTTTCACGTCGGTAATGAAGTATTACCAAGCTATTATTACACGTGGAGTTAGCTCTTGAGGTTGTTTTCGTCCATTGTCAGAATTAACATAATCATATTTTTCAGATCCATAGTTCAGATAATGGAAATTATGCTAAGCAAGGAAGACACAACATTCTGGCGGTTACTTTTGACTGCCTAAAACAAATAATTCATTGTAAACACTTTCTAGTCCTCCCCCGCAGCGATGTCCCAATTCAGCGAACATGTGTATTACAGTGTATGCTCAAGACTCTAAGATGAGACAGTTTCAGAAAATTTAGATTAACATGAATTAATCAGCTACAATTTGAAAATTATTTATTTATTCATTTATTCATTCATTCATTCATTTATAATCTTTTAAAATGTAACTAGGTAAATAAACTAGGATAAATTGCTATTTTGCAAGATTTAATAAAATCTATAATAAAAATGTGTGTATGTATACACACACACACACACACACACACATATATATATATATATATATATGTGTGTGTGTGTGTGTGTGTGTGTGTATACATATAAATATATATATATACACACACACACACACAATATGCAATCCATAATATTTATTAATTATTAAAAATGTGAAAATAATAAAAATGAGCCATATCCATGCTATCTATTATTTGTATTTATTATCTGCCTTTCCCTCAGATGGTCAGAAACAAAAGATTTGAGCATCTTTTTCTCATTACAAGGATTGTAGACCAACATTCCTGCTAAGAGTACATGCAAGGAGACATATACACCACCACATTAAGTGTTCTGACTCCAGACTGACAGCTCTGATGAACAGTCACACTGAGCTAATTTCAGTGTCATATCAAACAACAACCTCATGTGAATTCAAAAGGCTCCTCATGCAGTAAGGCCTTAAAATGCATTATATATGCTCTCATAGACTTAATTGAAACTGAAAATGTTATGTTCCACTCCAGTACCCTCTTAATAAGCAGGCAATCACCTACCAATGTCGTGGCACTATTACAAGCCCCCTCTGCCCCCCGGCCTCGGTTGGTCGGACAGATAAGACAGCGAGGGGAGGCTCTCATCTCTACCTGGCTGAACTTACATAAGGAGGATGAAGCCCAGCACTAATTATCGCTGCTTTACCCTCATCCGGCAGAGCAATTCATCAATATACAGCCAATCTGCTTTGCACTGTATACAGCCACGGCATTAGGAATTGCTGGCTTTTCTAACCAGCAAACAGAGGGAAAGCAGAAGGAGGTGAAAAACTGTGTAGTCATCACAAAATGGGATTGTATGATTTCAAGAGCAGCAAACAGAGAAGCACATCAGTAATTGTCAGCTATTTATAAGAGCTGCACCGCCACAAGCAGTGATGTAAAATGCATGAACGCTGGACTCGTTGGAATGCGAATGGTTACAAGAAACCAGTGGACAAGAGTAGAGCAGACCTGAGAGAGGAAGTAAAGTCATTTGTGTCATTTAGTCAGCTAATCTAAAATCCTACACTGACAGAAAGTATAACAGAGGGGCAAAAGAGTCAACACAGCAGCAAGGTCAAAAAAGCATGCGTTTCAAATTTAAACCCCTCAAAGAGAGAAATATGATTAATAAATGAATTCCAATTCAAAATGTATCCGCCCTGAGCTTAGTTTGACCTTATACGATTCACAGAAAGGTCTATTTTAATTATGATAATAAATGTGGCATTCCAAAGCCAATTGGATGTCTCTGAGGATTCTCATGATCTCTTTGATTGTTTCTCCTCTGTTTCTACTTTCAATTATTGTTTAGTGTAATAATTTAATGTTATGCAGCTGTATTGCCTGGAGCATCAAATAAATTGCTTTCTGGACTAGATTATCACTATTTTTTGCAGTTACTGAAGTCCACCAGGGAACAGTGCCTGTGGAAACGAGACCATTTTACAAGCACTTCTTTAGTAAAAACCCCCAGTTTCTGTGCATGAAATGCAATTTAAATGTTGTGGTATTCAAATCAGGTCTGCCCAGGTAGTTAGGGCCCAATTATTTCTGTGATATTAAAAATGCAGATGGAATCGTGGTATGCTGTATAATGTCACAGAATTTAGCAAATTTTGGATAACTCAAAAGTGAGGCTGTACACTTGAAGGAACAGTTCACCCAAGAACGAAAATTTGCTGAAAATTCACTCACCCTCAGGCCATCCAAGATGTAGATGAGTTTGTTTCTTCATCGGAAACAGATTTGGAGAAATTTAGCATTACATCACTTGCTCAATGAATCCACTGCAGTGAATGGCTGCCATCAGAATGAGAATTCAAACAGCTGATAAAAACATCACAATGATCCACAAGTAATTGACATGCCTCCAGTACATCAATTAACATCTTGTGAAGTGAAAAGCTGCATGTTTGTAAGAAACAAATCGGGCGTGTTCGAACGAGCCGTTTTAGGTAGGTGTGGCTGACTCTTAACTTTTATAAAGAATATCTCTTTGGATTTGAGACTTTAGTCTTTGCAACTTTACAGATCTTCTTTATGCACCAAGAGCTTGTAACACTCCAAAGAGAAAGGAAAAAATGAAATTGCATCATATGACCCCTTTAACTTTAAACCATCACTAAAATAAAAATTTCACAGGACCCTTCCACAAGTCAAGAATACAGCTGGAATACAGTGATGTATTAAAGCATGATCTGTGTGTGGAAAACAGAGAGAACTTGCCTGACAGCACTGATTTGAGGGAGATCAGCACTGCATATTCCTGAGTCAGTTTCACTTCTCCACAAGCTGTGAGAACCTAGAAGATTACGAAATGGTGGCTATCTATTCCCACATCGCTCCAAGTAGGACATCATGACAGTAGTGACCTTGATTGATTGATTAGTCCTGCCTGTTAATTTAATGATCCATAATATTTTTAATAGATATTTTTTTTAATTGGCAGAAACATCACCATGCAAAATCTATTTTATGATTCATTTGGTGATTAATACACTTCTAATATCTGGGGACTGTGGCCAATCATGATGATTGTCCATTTGCTTTGGTTAAATGGGACTTTGATGCTGCCTGAGACTGACAGCTTGAAAGAATCACGAGAACTACTACATTCAAGTTATTTCTGTTCAAGCTGGTTTATGAGACTCTCTCAGCATTAAGACTCTGAAGTATGAAGCATCTTAAAATAACTTGGTAATTTTGAAATTTGAAAATCCAGACTAATTTAAGTACTAATGGGTGATAAAAAAAATAATATAGCACTGAGTCTCAATAAAATCTTGATAAAAGAACCCAACCACAATGAGATTACCAAGCACTTTGTTGTCTCCAAGGAACTATATTTTCTAATTTTATTATTAGCAATCATTTTCGAGCAAGCAAAGCAAAATGAAAAGGCCATGGTGTCTTGAATATTGAATAACTTGTCAATAGCAACAATCCTCTCAAGGTTTATGCCTGGTTGTTCATACGACATTAGTCAGCTCCTGCCCGTATCCTGCTCTGTTATTGATGACAATGAAGTCAAGGTTCCAGAGGGAGTCATATCCTTCATGTCCTCTGAATAGCGCACTCACAGTCGACAAATACCCTGAATAAACCAAAGCTTCAGAAATCCAGGTGTTTGTCGATAAGTGCCACTCATGGCAAATGTTAAGTGACCCAGTGGAACATCAAACAAAATGTCAAAGGAGCTTTGTGGGAATCCCTGGCTGGTGTTGCTTATATTTGTTATTTGCACACATCGCTTGCTTTGCTTTAGGTTGAGGACTCTCTAGGCTCCCCTTTATCCTTAAAGATTTTGTCAGTATAATAAGATCCGTGTCACTCTGGCACAGGACCACCGATAGAGTAACTTAAGACCAAACTGTTTTTGCTCTTCTAATTTAAGCACAGATCAGCAGAGCATTTCTGCCACTGAAGTGAAATTAGTCAGCAGATGGCACTAACCGTCTTTGAAGATGCATTGGATTCTAAACAAACGTTTGCAAATGAATCATTTGTTAAGCTATTTTTTAGCATATTGGTAGTTGATCGAAGTTTTAGCTCTCAAATGGAAGCGACGCTAATGTGCCAACAGTGCCCCCTTGTGAACGAGGTCTGCACTTGTTAAAGACTGTACCAAGGAAACAGAATGTGCTTTAAGGAAAATTATATCAGTATACAGCCAAATAATATGCTAAAATTTTGATTAGAAAGATGATAACGCACCATTCAATATATTATATGGAGAAATATATAGAAACATTTGCTAATTTAATTGTTATAGCACAAAATTAAAAATCAACCACTTATCCCAGCTGTTTTTTTTTCCTCCAAAATATGTAAAATACATTTCACATCATTTTCAATATTAAAAAAAGGTTTCATTAATATAGAATACTAAATCAAACATTCATGTAAACTTATGTTTTGGCAACTATAGTTGCATCCTTGGGTTCTTGAAAGGCGCTATATAAATAAAACATTATTATTACTATTAGTTGAATAGCAGTGATATATCCTCAAAACATTTTAGATAGAAAAACAATTGTTGATATTCAGATGAAAAGAAAAGATAATTATGTGCATAATTCAAGAGATGAGATGAGATGCCTTTAGGAAACAGCTGCTATATTTACTTTATAAAAAAGGTTCTACTCACTTACAGCTGTTCATTTGTTTCTCAAGTCTTCTAACCAGCTGACAAATGCTTTTGTTCATGTGTTGCTTGTGTGCTCATGTGAGAGACTCTCGAAGTTGCAGGCAGGCTGTCTTCACACAATCTAACACCTGCGCAAAGCCACCTGTCTACTCTAACAGGGCTGTGCTAACAGGCTTTTGTGGTGACATATCATCAATTCAAGAAGGGCAAAGCAGACTTTTGATGACCACAGAAGCTGACAAAAGCAAGCCGGGGAAGGACAATGTCCGTGAATTACAAAAGCTAGCACTCACAGTAGGAAGCCTTATTTTAGCTTTGCCCAGATCAAGAAGTGCTGCTGACCTTCCAGACACAGTTTGTACCTCAGGCTCCAGAATGGACCAGAGGACTGGCATATGTCAGAGTCTGATGAAGGTGTCACAGGTCATATGTAGCCTGGGGTGTAGGGTGACATAGTTCCACTGTCAGCCACATCCCACTGCTGAGAGCAGCAGATGAGATGTATGTTGTCACAATGACACTACACTATTGATTACTGAGTCTAAACAGGGCAAAGGTGAAGATGAAGCCAGGCAATGATTTAAAGTGTTTGAAAATTGAATTTGGAGGTTTGTCTCCAGTCTCTAAATGTTGTGGGTTGTTTGATATTGTGGTAGAGCTGCAAGACAAATGATTGCTGGTTTGTTCAGCAGTATTGGAAATCCTCTTGTTCCTATAAAGTGAATCTAATATCAAGTAAGACCAAAAATTTAATTCAACCTAACTTAATCTAAATATTTTTCCATGCACACAAACAGTGTATACAGGTGCATCTCAATAAATTAGAATGTCGTGGAAAAGTTCATTTATTTCAGTAATTCAACTCAAATTGTGAAACAGACGTGTCAAGGAATATTGTCCCCTTTTTTAAACAGCCAATAGCCTTTTAGTTTACAACAAAACCCTGAACCTGTAAGAGAAAAAATGCTAATATAAAACGCCAAAAATAAGGCTTTAGTCGAATTTGACCATCTCAGGATCTATCACACATGGACTAAAAGCCACAAAGCTCCAATTTTGAATTCACAGCGTCATTAATTCTTACTTCAGTACAATGACACAGTGTATATTTATAGGCAGAAAAAAACACACTTAATTCACAGTCTAATTCACAGATTCCCATCCTGTGTCAGTTATACAGTGTGACTGCAAGCCGACTCAATGCCTATCAGCGTTGCCCTGGGCAACACTAATCGTCTGGTCATATGGACAAGAGCGACGTATGAGCTAGGGATATCTGTGCCCCATCAGTCATATTCGAAGGAGAGAACAAATATGTGGCTGCGTCTCAATAAAGTGAGCTTTGACTCTCATACACAACTGATTTTCCTCTCTCTGGAAGAAAGTGAGAAATCTGGGACGCCTGCTTGCCACACACAGCTGCACCTGAAGTCACGATAACCCTGACACTTCCCAGCACAACAACACCTAACTTTCCTTTCCAGCAGCGGACACCCTTACTTTATTCTCTTGAACAAAATAAACACCCCTCCAGGGATTTTTCACTTGAACTTGTGCCTGCCTGCCTTCATCAGTCTGCCACAGCAGTGGGGAAAGTTTCAGTAAACAAATCATGTCACAGATTTCTTATGCCTGATGTTGGGTAAGGACAACTTTGCGAATAATTTTGTTTATTGTACCCATATAAATTTTTTTTTAATTGGAAATTTCCAGAAAATAGCTCTTTGGGATTTAAAATATTCCTGCATGCTTCTTTCTGTTGCTTTTAACTGTTCTAGGAAAATGAGCATTCTCACAGCATTTTATAGTGACAAAGCGATGGGAAGTTTTTTGTTTGTTTTTTGGGCGATATCTGGGAATATGTCCATACATGGTCATTTTCTCAACTTATCAAAGCTGAGAAAAGTTTGACTTTATGCAAATGACTCAGTATGCAAATGACTCAACTTGAAGTGGCATCTACCAATGGGAGTGAAACAGAGCTCATGAGATCCATTTCCTTTTAGATACTGTAGCTGGGTGTAGGCAAGATGGTTAAAGTCATGATATATTGTGACATGTATCTGAGTGAAAATCGGTCCGTTTGCCGCAGGGCCCGGTGCAACCGCACCAGTTGCACCCCACTAAGGACGGCCCTGGTGGGGACATGGTTCAGACTAAATGACTGAAGAAATTCCAGCATATGTCACAAGAGAGAAGTTCGTCATTTCACCAAAAGATCAAGTTATATTATTAAAATTACAAGGTCAAAAATTTAATAATAATAATAATAATAATTGCAACATGCAGAGATGAATTGTTCACAAGTTGATCATTAAAATTAAAAAGACTGGCAGAAAATAGATAGGGTGAATTTATATTTCATGCCGACTGCAATGAGTGATTTAATCTGTCTCTGCCCACATACTGAGATTTAATAATCAAAATTATGCATGAAAACTGTATCAGATGTTGTTGCCATTCAGAGTTTGATTCATACATCTTTTTCACAATATATAATGCACTTCTGCAGTTTATTGTCCCTTACAAACACTTTCCTCTGCACAATCATAGTTTTACTGGCAAGAAAGAACTCCTGTATTGTTATACAACTGTAAGTAAGTTTCTATATATACTATAACTTTTCAAAAGATGGCCAGTTACATAGCCTACTAATAACTTTAGAGTGGCTGAGAACTGTATGAACATCATTAAAGACCAACAGCGCAGTAATTTAATCACTGTGTGGTCAAAATCCCTTTAAGGCAAGTCAGTTCACTCTGCAGCCATATTCATAACGCCCACAGGAAGCTATTTCTAGCAATGCATTATGCAAGTACAACTCTTATGTAGGCTACTTAAATGGGGTAAGACTGAAATCTAAATAACTTTGTTGAAATGGCATTTCAATAAGATATTACAAATAAGAAATAAAATATCACAAGAGTGGTGTCATAAATTGCTTTTTATACACACAGAGACTAGAGTAAACAATATAGTGCTTGCACTTTTAAAGGGATGGTTCACCCAAAAATGAAAATTATTTACTCACCATCATGTCGTTCCAAACTTGTATGATTTTATTTTTTTGTGAAACATAAAATAAAGATATTTTTGAGAAATGTCTGAGTGTTTTTGTCCTACAATTAAGTCAGTGGTAACCAAAACTGTTTAAGCAGCTCTGGGACTCTCTGATCACTGTTTGGTTCATCTTCTACCAGCCTACAGGCAGAAACTCAAATCTGCTAAGCCTGTAGTGAAAACTGTAAAGAGATGGACTGCTGAAGCAGAGCAGGATTTACAGGCCTGCTTCGAACTTACTGATTGGAGTGTTTTTGAGGCTGCAGCTACTGATCTGGATGAGCTTACTGACACCGTGACATCCTACATCAGTTTCTGTGAGGACATGTGTGTTCCCACCAGGACTTATTTAACATTTTTTTTGTTCTTTGTTCTCACGTCAGATATGTGTGTATGTATGTATGTATGTATGTATGTATGCATGTATGTATGTACCAGGAGCACCTTAAAAAAACCACAACAAATTCCTCGTGTGTTTGCACACACCTGGCGAATAAAGCTAATTCTGATTCTGATTCTGATTCTTAATAACCAACTTTCTTCAAAATATATTTTCAAAAACATCAAGGTGAAACTTCAATATTGAAACACTACGGTAGGAAAATATCTTATTACAGACTGGGTTAGAGGGAATGATTAATTGTGTTTAAATAGAGTTTTCTTTATAATTAATTACAATGAATTAATCCTTTAACTTGACCACCCTACATCGATTTAATTTTTAAAAAGTTTACTTGTTGCTGAGTTTCTGTTTGTCATACATTAGCATATAAATCCTGCACCACACCCCGCAAGGCCTGTCATAATTAATAACCACACATGTGTCTGTGCTGACTCATTTATTTCATTATCATATTCTCATGAAGATATTAAACCCACTGAAAGATCATTAGCAGCTTAGTCCTCTGACCTACTTCCTACTTCACCTCTGGTGCTGAATGAGATCATCTCTATTATAGCTCATTATTTTCATCTAGGGCATAAGGATTGATTAAGCGCATACCTCATACAGTGTGTGGTCAGTACTACTTACCGCATGCAATTAGTATTGATCCAGTGGGGTAGGATGAGACAATGAAGGATAAGCCTTGCTCTGGACCGATAGCTATATTCCATTAGCTGCACGGAGTAGCCTATGGAGGATATACTATGTTTTGACTTTCTTTGCAAATGGGAGCCATTTTCACTTCCAGCATCGTGGTTTACGGATTGATATTTCACACTGGATGGAGATACAAAAATGATCCTGACTTTAGTGATTGATCACCTGTTGGCCTTCCTGAAAGGCTAGGTCAACCATTGAAGATAAAGATCATGAAGATAAAGTTGTCAAGAGAGACCCCTAGCGGTTAAGGGTAGAAGCGCTCACTTCATAGTTGTGTAATTCAGAATAATAATTCTAGTTATGTACCGGGCTTAAATACTGCACATTTTACTGTAAAG
>NW_015666491.1:497145-501315 GCF_001515625.1 Sinocyclocheilus rhinocerous
GCTGCTTCAGTTAGGTTATTAGTGAGAAATAATGAGGTTATAAGGGAGAAACAATGCGGCAAGACATGCATCCAAATGAGAGAGAGAGAGTTTCTTCTTATATCTTCTAGACGTTTCTTCTTATATTAGCTAACGTACTCTACGATTAGCTCAGTGAATAATTAAAAAAAAACATAGACCCGGCTAGAACAAGCGGAGTGATACAAAATTGTGAAAGGGCGTTCCTGTAGCGATACCGGTACAATATCTCACGGTTCTCAACCAATCAGATTTGAGAACCAGAATGAACTGTTGTATATATATATATATATATATATATATACACACACACACATGAAAGTCTCTGGATCTTTTTATATGCAAAAGTTATTTTAGGGCTCTGTACATTTACAATATAAAATAATAATATAATATAAATGGAAAGCATAGCCTAACATTAGAACGGGAACAGAACAAAGTTTTAAGATCCCACCAAAAATCATTGTGCCACAAAAATAAAATATGCATGACATACTGTAGACTTAAATGATAACAACTGGACATGATAAATGCTCCGTTTTCAGCTTAGTTCAACAATGGTGATTAAAACCCATTTCTGCACTTGGTGTTTCATTTCAATAAAGCAGGAAAAAAAAATACACTCTCTTATAGAAAGATAATTCACAGATGTTTCTTAAAGGAACAGTTCACCCAAAAATGTGTTCTTCACAACTTCACAAGACATTATTGATGGACTGGAGACTGGACTGAATAAGTTGTGGATGCTTTTATCATCTGTTTGAACTCTCTTTATGATGGCACCCACTCACTGCAGAGGATCCCTTGATGAGCAAGTGATGTAATTCTGTTCCAATGAAGAAACAAACTCATCTTGATGGCATGAGGGTGAGTAAATTTTCATCAGATTTTTATTTTTGGGGTGAACTATTTCTTTAAGACACTGGACATGGGTGTTCCCTCCTATGCTGGCAAATTATTAATATGAAAGTGCTTAAATTTTTTTCCCAGGCTGGTGCCTTTGATGTCACAGATCATGAATCAAAAAATGTTTCAAGAACTGTGTGCTCAAGAAACAAAGATTGCAGCATTAGGGTGCGTGTACTGCACATCCAGGGCTACATCCACCAAGTGAGCTACTGCCATTGAAATGAACGGGAAAGCTAACAGATATATAACCAACATCTCCAGGTATGTACGATAAACTTCCTTGACTATAACCTCACTGTCATTGGGAGGTGGTGAAGTAATGTTCCTCTATGCACACAAGAGGGCAGAGCAACTTCACTAATAAATGTGATGATTTTGTGCTTTGGAATCTGTCATGCATAACCTGGTTTTCTAAAGCAATCTTAGAAGCTTTTCTGGATACCTTTTCAAAAAATTATCAAAAAGCCCCAAAACCTCCAAAAAAAAAAAAAAATCAAAGTCTTCAAATAAAGCATCTTTTGTTTAAGGTTTATGTAACAAGCCATTAATCAATTGCCAACCCATGCTTACAGTAGTTCAAATGTCTGCATCAAAGGCCACATTTGTGTAACAAAAATAGTCATAGCTTCCAGTCTTATGAGTGATAATTTACTTCCAGCTGTAACCACAAGACTGCTAATGTTGTTTTTCACTTTGCTGTTTAGGGCGAGAAAAAAAAAAAAGATTCTCAAGCCTGAGCTGAACTCTGTTGTAACCATGACATTTACAAAAAGATGAAATCCTGTGCTGGAAAATAATGCTAATTCATTATTACACTAGTGCTGTTGTTGTCATCCTGTTTCTTAATAAAGCCTAATAGTTTCAAAGACAACATTGCCACAATTTCATTCAATGGAAAATTCTCTGTAGATGATTGCATGGTAAATTTGAAATGGTAAGTGGAGGGAGATTTATGAAAAGTCATGTCTTTCATATAATGCTTTATTAACGTCTATGCTAGTTAAGTTGTCTGTGGGTGTGCAAGTAGCTCAGTTCATTACAGCAAAAGGCCCTTAGAGACATTTGGATCAGGTGAAAAGCTTTGGGTCGTCATTCACTGCCTGCTCTCATTCTGCCCATTAGCTTCAACACACTCCCTCTAAATCAGCTTCTTTTAGATCTGATGTAAGCATGAAATATATCAATTTGGAAGTTTGTTAATTTAACATTGTTGTTCCACTATTTATCTATCTAACCGTCTATCTGTCTGTCTGTCTCTGTCTGCCTGTCTGTCTGTCCATCCGTCCGTCCGTCTATCTATCTATCTATCTATCTATCGGAACAACATTAAACAAGTAGCTTAGAAGCCTGTTATCAGATGAGTAATAAGAATGGAGTTGGCACACTGCCTTATTTTATGCTTCGTCATGCTGTCATCTCTATTTCCAGTTTCCACTGTGACAAAGACTTCCTCTCATGTCATCTACATGCAAATATAATCCAGTTTAATGTCCTGTGTTTACTTACTGCTGAACGGTTATAGTCTTTTTGTTTGTACCAGAGCATGTGAGCGAAGCGGAGCGGTGTGACGCTCCGCTACGTTTTCCGCTCTATGGACGTGCGCTCCACTCAGTCGCTCTAACCGCCCAAGCAAACGCTCCGTTAATATTCCGCTCACGCTCACCGTAAACCAATTCCCGCTCAGATCCCGCTCCGTTCTGTAAAGAACCTAACTAAGCTTAATAACCATTACATAAGGACTATTTGCAGTAGTAGGTACACTTCCACGTCTACAATTAGGAGTCTTAAAAAAATAGTCAGTTCTAATAAATGTCAGACAATGCTGTTTGTCAACATCAGGAAGTCAAACTAAATATTATTAAGTTTTTTGATTTTATGTTGAAAATGTTTCTTGAAATGTTATTATTTTATATCAAAAATAGCAATATTTCCCATATAGTTTTTCTTGCAATAACATTGATGACATGATTGAAAAACATATATATATACAAATATAAATATTGAAAATTAAAATAAGTTAATATAAATTCAGCAAACAACAGTATGTCAAATTTATGACACTTTATGGTTTTAATTGCTGGATAAAGTGCTGGGACAGGATCAGTGACGTGAGACATTTAAAACTAGCTTCTTCGTTGCTTTTTATGCTATGTTCATTTTATGTTAGATAATAGTTAGAAAGTAGTTAATAGTTGGCCTATCACTGCAAAGATTATTGGAGTTGCGCCTTTAATGTTTTCCAGAAAGTAATTTGACACCAAATGAACCCTGGTATTCATGGAATGTGTTACTTTATAATAACCTTATACACAATACTTAGCAGGACAATATTTTATAATCTTTGTTGTAAAATGCTTTACATTGTATTACAGAGAAAAGCACATTAATAATAATTATACTATAGTCAAAGTGCTTTTCTATTGCCATTGTTCAGCATGCTGTTATGATTGAATTTTAATTTCAACACTTTTTTCATTAAAATTCCTACTCTTTGAAAGTCTGTTATGTTGGTCTTATGGAGAATCTTTCCCAATTTGGACATAAACAAGCATTAAAATCAATGTATAGTCTGACAGATAAGGTCATACAAAGCGATCAACTACAGAGGCATCTGAAAGGCCTTCTTTCTTCTTCTCTCCACCTACAGTGTGTGGGTGTACAACTGTCCCTTTTCTCCTGTCATCACGTTACAATGAACACTGAACACTGTGCATTCACTAGTGATCTTGTGGGATTCTTGCCAACGTGTAATCAGTGACTGCCTGGAAAGTGACAAAGGACGGGAATCTAATGGCTGGAAGAGTGGACTAATTACAGGGGGAGTACATGCTTGTCGCAGGGGGCAACCCAGAGTAAAAAAAAGAAAGTAGGAGGCATTTAAACAGTCTGATATCTGGAAGAGAACTGTGGAGCAGAAAGAACAGGGGAGCATACTGTATAATAACACAACTGCTGATCTTTTATTGTTTGAGTGCAGCTGGGTTAAGCAGCCCATTGAGTAGATATACCTTTTGTATCTCACCTCCAACAACATGAGTGCCAGTTCAACATGAGCACATCTGTTTTGGATGTATCACTCCTGAATTATTATTAGCAGGTTGAGTGTGCTTTGCTCTCAATGCTCAACAACTCTCCATTAATACTATTCCCGAACAATATGGTAATATTAAACATCTAGATAAGATAACCAGACAACATTTGACCTCTTAATCCGGAATTATATATATATATATATATATATAT
>NW_015666491.1:501587-507370 GCF_001515625.1 Sinocyclocheilus rhinocerous
ATATATATATATATATATATATATACCATATTTTGCAACACAGATGCAAGCTATTTTCTTTAAATGTGTGAGACCTTCAGTTCATTAGCCACTATAAAGCTCATCAGTCGGGTACCGGAAACAGTCGGGTTTCCATAGGGAAATTTATTTATTATTGTTACTGATAATTATTGTTATTTGATGGTATATGCTTTTGTTGAAGTCATCTGTTCACATTAATTCAACTTTTTTTTTTAATAATCGTGTTTAATTACGTAATTATTGGTGAAACCTTTTGCTTCAAATAAAAGTTTTTAATGTTGTGATTCACCTCGTAGCTGGTTGGCTTGGTTCATGGCTTATAACACTTTTTTAAAAATCCCTATGTGAAAATGAATGGAAAAACATACTTCCAGAACCAACGCCATTGAAAAAGTAGGTAGGCAGTAGGCACTAAGGCAATATATATGTAAATAACTAGAAGAATAACAAAGTGCAGTAAACAGTAAATCTATCTACACTGCAAACTAGTATGTTTAAGATTTTTATCATAAATTAAAATAATATGATAACAAATACTAGTTTGCAATATAAAGCAAATGTTTTTGTACAGGTAAAATAACTGGAAGAGAATGACCCCGGAAGCCTCGCACATTCAAGATACAAATGGCTGCGACCACTCTCACTTTAAAAATAAGGTGGATAATGTGAAGTCATGTGTTAATTTATCTTGATTTTGGTATCTATACAACACAATTAGTAGCATCCATCTGCATCTTGTAGTAACTTTATATTCAAAGGCATCAAATTAGACATTTACTGTATGTATTTTTGTATTATACTGTATGATGTCATATCTTTTCATTTAAAAAAAAGCATCAGCCTTCATCACATCAGGCTTTTCCAACGATTTGAAAGCTTAGTAAATCCACCATTGAAGCTGATTAAACTGGGATGTTCCCTCTGACCAGATAACAGCATTTATGTGGCTGAGAGCTACCCTACTTACTAGCTCTGACTAAAATCACTCTTTCTGTCCACAGTGACCCACTATACAAGGTATTTTACAGATTTATGTCAGTGCAACGTAAAGACATTTAAATAATATATTTATATCTTTTGAGGGGAAGTTATGTATAGATTTATATCCAGTGTAATTTCATTTATTTGAGGAACATTCTGGAATATTTGAATTTAAAATAACTGTTTTCTATTTGAATATATATTTAAAATATCATTTATATATGCGATGGCAAAGCTGTCTCCAGTGTCACATGATCCTTCAGAGATCATTCTAATATGCTGATTTGGTGTTCAAGAATTTTTTTTTTTATTATCATCAATGTTGAAAACAGTTGTTCTGCTTCATATTTTTGTGGAAACTGTGATACACTACAATTCTAAAGTTACTTTTTTTCAACAAGGACACATTGAACAAAGATGAATTTTACTCCAGTCTTCAGTGTCACATGATCCTTCAGAAATATTTCTTATATGTTGATTTGCTGCTCAAGAAACATTTATTATTTTTATCAATGTTGTGCTGCATATTCTTGCTGAATAAAAGTATTAGCATCTTAAAAAAAGGGCAATTGGACTTTAAAAAGAACTGAATCATTACTGCAGTGATTAATATGTTTCTGGCATGTATTTAACCCTAACTGATGCAGTGTGTTGCTTTTTATTTCTCAAACAACCATGCCAGAAGACGTAACCATGTCCATATTCCAGGATGACACTACCAAGATTCACCAGACTCAAATTGTGTGTCAGATTGACAACCACAGAGTCCTGACCTTAACCCCAATGAAAGTCTTTGAGATGTGCTGGAGTTGACTTTACACTACCTGTCCAAAAGAAAGTCGCACACTCTAATATTTCGTCGGACTGCCTTTAGCTTTGATAACATTGTGCTTTCATTGTGGCATTGTTTCAACAACATTATGCAACATCAAGAATTGCATAAATTTTTGGCTGAGATCTTATATTGACAAAAAGAGAGTCAAACCTCTCTATAAAGTCAACTCCAGCACATCTTAAAGTCTTTCAATAGGATTAAGGTCAGTAAACTGTGGTGGCCAATTCATACATGAAATTCATGCTCCCTGAAAAACTATTCCACATTTGGGTCAAAGGAATCTTGACATTGTCATCCTGGAATATGGACATGGTTGTACATTGGTGCACATGGCGGTGTACATTGTGTAATGCGTAACTGATCATTAGACACTGAAGAACCCGAAAGTGTGTTTGCTTGTTGTGTAACCTCATGATAATGTGTATAAAAATAAAAATTTAATTCTGATAATGGTGATGGAAGTGTTGCACTGACCGGAAAAAAAGGAAGTCTAAATAGGTAATGCAGAGCATATTGTGTAATGTCTGAGCTGTGTGTGGGCTTAATCCTGATACAGTGTTCAGCAACTCAGCACATCTTTACAGCTTTTATCGTTTTCTGATGATTGATTCAAATCATTCTTGTATTTTTTGTTCATTGATTTTTTTTTTCTTTTTCTTTTTTTTGGGGGTATATATATATATTATATATATAATAAAAAAAATAGATGTGATACACTGTAAAAATGATCATAATTGTAACAGTAAAAGACTGAAAAATACTAAAACAGTGGACTTATGGACTTACAATGGCTGCAGTGTGCATGATTCTGCTAAGAGACCATAGGGGGTTCCATCCGTCATTTTAGCTTTCAGAAGGGTGCTCGCGAGCCCCCCCTTTGTGACCGCTATTTGCCCTCGATACACACTTCTGCCGAGCCCGGACTGAGTTCCATTTCAGACTTCTATCCGACAGTTAAAGCAGCATTATGTCACGAAAGTGTAGACTCAAAGGAAGACCACATGAGTTTAGAGTTCCATCTGGGACAGGGCCAATAATATTAGTATTTATTTCAGTGTACAAGTATCGAGCATTTCTTCGACACACAGAGAATACAAAGAAATCTCACTTCAACATGCAACTTGATGCTAATGGCAGTAAGACTGAATGAAAAAGGGAAAGAAAAAAAGAGAAAAAATTCATTACTAGACTGTCCATTGTCCATTGTCATATTCATTTCCTCGACAATTAGTCACCAAGTGAGTCTCAGCCCCACAGAGGGAGGCTAATTCTAACATGCATGCAGAGTTTATGAAACCTTATCATCGTCCTTGAGAACCCGCAGGGTGGCTCTCCACATCATTCTCTTTGTGAAGCTATTTCATTAAATTAAAAATATATATATATTTATTAATATAGATATTATTTCAAGTGGAACATCCTCAGCCTTGTGGTGAAAATGCCAGGATATTTGCTCTCAAGATGCGACAAAGGCAACTCCCTTTAAAACAGTGATTCTAATATTGTAGGTCTTTCTCAGTGGCAGTGCATTCGCTTTCTTCAGTGAACGAGCTCTAATGAAGGCTTTGAATAGTTCGACTGCAACCTGCAATTCATGCAGCATGGCCACTGTGCATTATTCACGTGTGCCTATATGTGTTCATATGAGCATCTAAGATGATACAACACTATTTTGAGGACATAATATGCCTCCAGTGGAGAGCTGAGAAGGCTGAGCACTGGGCGCGGGATGAAAAGGTGGCTTTGATGTTTACGCCGGCTTGATTTAGTCTCCTTGTTCCTCTCCTCAAAGGAACCCATTACCTCGGCCAAAACCTGCGTACTAGACCTGAAATTTCCCTCTGGTCTATGGCATACATCCATGCAGAATAACAGTTTGACAGCGTGAGACCTCGCAACACAAACATGACACTGAAAAGCCTCAATGGAGCAAAACAAAACAGCATAGTAATGCCCTTTGAATCTCCGAAGAGACCAGTGTGTTGACAAAGCCTCTCCCTCTGCCTAGTTTTCTCCCCTCTCGTCTCATCTCTCTCCCTCCTCTCTCTCTCTCTCTTTCGTTCTTCGCTCCCTCACGCTTTCACACCGATGAACACGCTGTGTAATGATTGCTACATGTGGGCAACAGAAGATATCTCTACACAAGAACAGAGCCACGCTAAACCCGTCGGATAAAGCAGCTTCTCCAGCCTGAATCAAAGAGCTGTCATCTACAACGGCAGTGAACTGTGAAGGTAAAGGCTTCATATTCATATCCCTGATCGATTGTTGCATAATTTGCTCACACTGGCTTTGTGTGTCTAGGATATTTGTCATACTGTACAGCTCTTACCATCTGTCCTCATGTCATGTCTTCTCTTGTGTAGGGAATTAAGCATAACAAAGCAAAACAGATCATCCATTTGGCTTTCACATTGTAACATTTATGAATGATGGGAAGTTTGCAGTTTATTGTATTTTGTTGTTTTATTTTGTTGCTGGTGTTGTTTTGTGAATGTTACTCATCTGTGTTTGCATAAATGCTAGATTACTTTTATTAGAAAGTGCAGAAAAAATATAAAGAACATGTACATTAGGGCTGCACGATAAATCGAAATGGAATCGAGATCGCGATTCGACAGAAGCTGTGATTGTCATGCATATCTTTCAGTGAAGCACGGTTCTGTGATCAGCAGTACATGATATCATTTACGTTGTAACTGTAAACTACACATTTTTTTTCTGACATGCACAATGAAAACTGTGTTTGTTGAAGGGATTTGGCAGCTAATCCATCTCTCCAGCATTAACTGTGAGGGCTTTGTAGGTTTGTAAATGTCAGCAAGGGGAAGTGACAGAGATGAGGAGAGACTTTGAAACACCCACACTCACCACCCACTGCTCTTTTTGAGACACACTGGAGATACGTTTCATTCTGCTGTACAGAATCCTTTTTTAAAGGCACTTTCGCACGGATGTTATGATTATAACTTTGAAATGGTGAATAATGCACAGCATCTTAACATTAGTTAAAATGAAATTGGAAGCACAATGCACATAAAAATGTAAGAGACTCATAATTTTATGTGTGATATGTAATTTTATTTTATATTTTTTTATGATGTGATGTGTAATTTTATAGTTTTATTATCAAAAACACTTACACTTACTAATAATGCACATCAGTGACATTTTGGCATTACTTTATTGATAATATAACATTATAAATTATAGAATGCTAAAATATTTTTCGTTTTAATTAATTGTCTGTATAATTTTTGATCAATTTTATTAATTCATAATTGATTGTGCATGAATTACTTATCTGTACACCCACATTAAATCTGCATGCAGAAAAAAATCTGATTTCCACAGAATTTGAACACCTGTCAGGGTCATTTAAGGCAAGGTTATTATTGTTAACTAGGGGGCGTTTACACGACACCGTTTTCAACTAATAATGAAAACCTTTTATGCATTTTGGCCGTTCATTTACATGACAACAGCGTTTTGGCAGCCTGAAAAGGCTAACTTTTGAAAATGGGTTTCAAAATTTTAGAAAATTATACCTTTCATCTTCATATAAACTACAAAAACTTGAAACCAGTGACATCATGATCATGTGTATTACGTGTTCTAAGTATTAAGTGTGTGTGCAGGCACATACTCTGCATCCAAAATCTCATACTTCCCTACTACAGTGGGGAAAATATTTATTTGATCCCCTGCTGATTTTGTAAGTTTGCCCACTTACAAAGAAATGAAGGGTCTGTAATTTTTATGATAGGTTTATTTTAACATATAGAGACAGAATATCAACCAAAAAATCCAGAAAAAAAAACACATTATACAAAGGTTAGAAATTGATTTGCATTTCAATGAGTGAAATAAGTATTTGATCCCCAAGCAAAACATCACTTAGTACTTGGTGCAGAAACCCTTGTTGGCAAGCACAGAGGTAAGACGT
>NW_015666491.1:511343-513669 GCF_001515625.1 Sinocyclocheilus rhinocerous
AAACATTATAATACTTTCTTGTTTGCCGTCAGCATTCAGCAAATACGCATTTATATCATTTTGAAGGGGTCATATGATGCTTTTTTAAAGATCATTATTTTGTGTATTTGGTGTAACAGAATATGTTGACATGCTTTAATGTTCAAAAAACACATTATTTTTCAAATACTGTACATTATTGTAGGTCCTCTATGCCCCGCCTCTCTCAAACGCTTCGTTTTCTACAAAGTCCCTCCTTCCGACAAGCGCAGTCTGCTCTGATTGGCCAGCTGACCCAGTGCATTGTGATTGGCCGAACACCGCAAGCACTCGTCGGAAATGTAACGCCTCTTACCATAATCGCGAGCTTCATCTTTCAAAATAAATGTAAAGACAGAGCCCGAAAGGGGAACAGAGTCGCGTGACAGACACAGTAATGATGCAGTACACAAGCCGCAGTTAAGACAGTTGACTCTACTGTGATGTGACGCTGTCTCTCTCTCTCTCTCACACACACACATGCGCGCGCGCGCACACACACACACACATGCCCAACACTCCGCATTTGAACAGTCAATAGCAAATACTTAAACTAATAACAAAACAGTAGCTGATTCAGAAGCGCCAGATTGTCATAGCAAAGTCAGAATTACCTCCTCTCCTAGGTTCACGAAACGGTCGTCTATAAAATGCATTGCTGTTCTGTTGTAAGTGATCCAAATAAAGTGCTTTTGCTTTCGCACTGAAACACACAGCGTCTCCCTGACATGCTGCTTCAACACTAGCTGCGGTTACTGAAACCACGCCTTCTTTCTGTGCGTGAACATTTGGGTGGCATTATGCAAATATTTCCATATAGTGTGGTAGATATGTGGGGGCGTGTTAGAATGAGCCGTTTTAGGGGGGCGTGGCAGAGTCTTAACTTTGATAAAGAATATCTCTTTGGTTTTGAGACTTTAGTCTTTGCAACTTCAGGGATCTTATCTATGCACAATCAGCTTGTAACACTCCAAAGAGAAAGGAAAACTTGAAATCGCATCATATGACCCCTTTAAGGTTTCTTGGCTGTCGTTTGGCAACTCTAAGTTTCAGCTTCCTCCACAGATTTTCTATAGGATTGAGGTCTGGAGACTGGCTACACTCTAAAAACGGCTGGGTTAAAAACAACCCAATTTGGGTTATTTTGGCAACCCAGCGCTGGGTCAAAAAGGGACGAACCCAGTGCTGGGTTGTTTTAACCCAACAAGTTGGGTTATTATGTTTGACCCAGCATGCTGGGTTGCTTTTTTATGGTTTAAAATTACTACACTGCTAGGCTAAAATGAACCCAAATCGAGCTAGACATTAAACCTACACATCTTGTTCATTTTAAAATCACTTTTACACACACAGAATGACTATGAACAGGTAAATATTTATTTAAAACAAGAGAAAACAGTCAAAAGTAACATGCATGTAAGAAGAAATGCAGAAAAGTATGGCATTAACAGCTACAGAGTTTATAAATGAAGCATTGAACATTTGTTGAATATAACTTTTAAGATCAAATTTGACTTTTTTGGTAAATTTTATATATTGTATAAAAATATTATACAAAAACACTATTATACAATAGTTGTACAATTAGTTAATAGTTAAGTTATTTACAAACTATTCTGGCATGACAGTAAATAAACCACAACATTAACACTGATATTATAACATTTATAAGAAACATATTTGTGAAAGAATGTGAGCATGTGTATGAATGACACAGAACAAGCATTTAACATTTTGTTTTTACAAATTATACACTTACAGTTTGTTTCATAGTCCATGAATACAGATCAAGCATCGCTGCCAATGTTCATGATCTCTTTAGCATAATTGATGTAGTCATGAAGAAGCCCCATCAGCACAGCAAAGGCATGTGACATATTTTTCATTATCCAGGGCAGCCTCCTCCTTTAAAACCACTGTTGCAATCAGTTTGGGGGAAAGGACATTCTCCTCTTTGACCAGCATTCATCCCAGTCACCACCTGTCCTTCATCAATGGCCTAAAAAGAGAACATTTGAAAAAAAGAAACATTTAATTAAAATCTATCCATTTTCAGATAGAGGTGCATCCACATCAGTAAGGATAGGTAAATAGTCTGTTTTATAATTTCAACCACTTTGTGTGGTTGTTTAAAGTCTCTGTCTACCACAGCGCTCTAGAATGCTATAATGGCAGCACTAGTGTGAGGGCATGTAATATTGTTTAAATAAATATATTGCTTTCAGAAAGCTACTTCTTTACTGAAACATTAAAACAGACATGACATTCACATACCTCACAAATTTTCATGTACGTGGAGGGCTGCTCT
>NW_015666491.1:517330-539856 GCF_001515625.1 Sinocyclocheilus rhinocerous
CACAATGAAGACACAAAGCTCAACATGTCTGAAATATAACATGCAAAACATTACTTTTAACAATTATCACTTCATCAGCCTCAAAATAATTAGGCTAGTCTTTATTACATAACGCCGTTTCCTTTAGGAAACTACATTCAATTTAACCATGAAAAAAAAAGATAACGAATTAACATGTAAATATGTTAATAACCCTCTCTTAACACCTCAAAAAATGTAAATATTGTAAAATCTTATGTAAATATGACATAAGACACTCACTGACGTTATATTAAAAGCACCTCTTCCATTCAGTAAAAGAAGCTGTTAAGACTATTTCTGAGGCGAAGTCCGCGTATTTTTCAATATAAGCTCTTTTCAGAATATTTCCGCCTTCCATGAAATCTCAAGATACTACACTCTAAAAAATGCTGGGTTAAATACAAAAAGTAGTAAAGTAGTAACCCAACCACTGGGTCAAAACAACCCAATTGCTGGGTTTGTCCCTATTTTACCCAGCACTGGGTTGTATTTAACCCAGCAATTTTTAGAGTGTACCGGACTCAAACAATGAATGATGACTTTACATTTTTAATCTTTACTTACCATAAACAGTCTTTCACTCGCACTCGCTTCCATCTGAAGACGCTGAGAAAATGGCGGCTTCTCGCACGGAAGACCCATCCATGACCCATCTTCAGTGTTCTGGCTGAGGGAAGGAGGTTCTCGTCCAAGATTTTACAGTGCATGGCCCCGTCCATTTTCCCCTCAATGTAGTGAAGTCGTCCTGTATCCTTAGCAGAAAAACAGCCCCAAAGAATAATGTTTCCACCTCCGTGCTTGACTGTAGGGATGGTGTTCTTGGGGTCATAGTGTAGTTCGGGGCTGATCCATCACCTTTCTCATGATCATCCTTACCCCATGAGGCGAGATCTTGCACGGAGCTCCAGACCAATGCCAATTGATGGTTGTTTTGTATTTCTTCCATTTCCTAATAAATCACACCAACAGATGTCTCCTTCTCACCAAGCTTCTTGCTGATGGTCTTGTAGCCCATTCAAGCCTTGTGCAGATCTACAATCTTGTCTCTGACATCCTTTGACAGCTCTTTGGTCTTGCCCATGGTGGTGGGAGAGGTTGGAATGGAAGATACAGATTGTGTGGACAGGTGTCTTATACACCTAACGAGCTGACATTAGGAGTAACTTCTTAAAATGTGGGAGGACTAATCTGTGTTCCACATAACCAATCTGTGGGAGCCAGAATTCTTGTTGGTTGGTAGGGGATCAAATACTTATTTCACTCACTGAAATGCAAATCAATTTCTAACCTTTATATAATGTGTTTTTTCTGGATTTTTTGGTTGATATTCTGTGTCTATCCATTAAAATAAACCTACCATAAAAATTACAGACCCTTCATTTCTTTGTAAGTGGGCAAACTTACAAAAGCAGCAGGGGATCAAATAAATATTTTCCCCACTGTATATAGTAGGCGAAAAACAGTATGTGAGGTGAGTAGTATTTCCGCATTTATAGTATTCTAAAAACAGTAAGCGAAATGTACCCGGGTACCTACTTCTTCCGGCCGGATTCTGAAGTGCACATTCGATGGACACTTTACTATCCCATGAGGCCACGGGAGAGGATTTATGAAAGGCAGTGAAGCGACGCAACTGACGCTGGTAGGACATGTGACAGTAACAACGTAGAGGATGAATTTCATTCAAACTACCCATATTCATACTATATAGAACATACTTTTTTAACGGTCATGAAGTAAATTAAAATTCAAATGAAGTACCTTCTCAGACAGTATGCAATTTCGGACGCACCGATAGTGTTTCTTTAGAAAATTACATCAGCTACTCGCCTGACATATTAATGCAGTATTTTTTTAGCCATTTTCGTGTATACATGTAAACAGGGATCGTTTTGACAACATTATCATTTTTAGGCTATGTGAAACTTTTCAAAAACGCATAGGAAAAACTTTTCCATTTTTAGTACAATGTTGTTATGTAAGCGTAACCTAAAACTAAAACCATAAAACACATTTTTGTTACTTGAAAGAAAATATTTAAAAAAAATACATATGTTATTTCAGCTAGTTGCAACATTAGGTTTAAGTTGAGTACTAAAATAACTAAAACTAATAAATAAAAATTAATTAAAAAATATATAAAAATAAAATCTAATCCAACATTAAAAAAAAAACTATAACAGTATATTAATTATATTAAAATAACACTGCCATAAGGCCCTTATGTTCATTTGTTAAATATTTCGTCAAATTTCATATTTCTTGAATATGAGTGTAGTGTTCTTGTTTTACCGTTCCATTATACACATTTTCCTTCAAAATAAGTGTATAAAAAGCAGATCTAATTTAATCTAATATAATTTTATCAATTTACAGCACAGTAAAGACTTTATAGATGGAATAAAACATATACAAACCTTTATTTCACAGAAGACGTGCACCAGTTCGGTGGCACTAAGAACCGCTCTCTCCTGAAGAGAACGCAAAAAGCTCTGACTATAACCCAACAGCTGGTTTGAAGTAACCACGTGCTGGGTTGTTTCGTTGGAGGAAGGGGAAGGGGCGTGTAGTTTCAGCTGTCAGTGAGATTGACCCAGCCACTAACCCATTGACTGGGTAAAACAAAAACTACCCAGCACTGGAAAAAACAACCCAACATATGACCAAACAGGCTCAACCCTGCAGTTCGATAGAAAAATATAACCCAGCATTTTTTAGTGTATAAAGTGTTACCCATGCATGTTTAACAGACCCTTTTCTTTCCCCCGAACTAAATTTGGCATCATTGAATTAGGCCTGTTAGCACTGAGAGTGTGAATATATTAAAGCTAGACAGTGGTATTTGAGAATAAGTGTTCCTCGTATAACCATGCTAAAGATACTGTTCCTACCACATTCACACAATTGCAGTTCTATCCAATTTGTCTGAATTATGGCCCATTTGGCGGAACAGCCACTATGTGCTAACCTATTTCAAACAGATGTCTCTCTGTCCCAGATTTAATGAGACCTCACACAGATAAGGAGCACTTATTCTCATTTTTCAGCATAATGTAACAGCCAACATCAAATCACATTTAATAGTTTATCCTAGAAAAGTGAAACAGGGCTTGCTGTTTTGAAGATTTCTAAATAAAGCAACAGTGACCTTAACTTCAGAGTTCTGTTGGACCGAATGTGATTTGACTAGACAGTAGCCATCACGTAACATAGGTGAGGACCTCAAAGGACATTGACAAAAATAGAAGAGAAAGAACCGTAGGTGGGCTGTAGCCTGGCGTTACCCTGCAACTGTCATGGCAAAGCGTGAAACAGGGTGTAAATGAAGGTAATGTCTCTGGGGCAGACACACCTTGCTAAAACAGGAGCTAAACCCTCACTCTCACAAACCCCTAGGAGACATGTTCTTTTGGTGGATGATACCACACTGAAAAAAAGCTTAATTCAACCCACACTCTTAAAAATAAAGCTTCTAAAAGGAGGTTTTTACATAGATGCCATAGAAGAACCATCAAAACCAAACGTACACAATTGTCATTGTAGAGGGACGTTTTAATAACCTGAAGAATCTTTTTCCACTAATATACTCTTTAAAATAAAGGTTCCAAAATGGGGTTTCGCAGTAATTCATTAGAAGAACCATTTGAGTTCCCCAATTAATCTTTCGTTAACATTTCTTAAAATAACCTCTTTTTTTCATAATGTGAAGAACATTTTAATAATCTAAAGAACCTTTTTCCACTATAAAGAACCTTTTGCACAAAGGAATTGCTGAAGGTTCTTCATGGAGCCTTCGAATGCAATAAAAAAAACTGTATTTGTAAGAGTGTAGTTAAGTGGCCTCCTAGCCTGGCCAAGCTGGTCTGTTTTGATGTTTTTTTGCAGAATTTTAAGCACTTTTAAGATATTCTGTCTTAGAAATCAGCTTGGCCAGGTTTAGGAGACCAGTTTAAACCAGCTAAGACCAGCAAACCAACTCAGACTGGTATGAGCTGACCAACATTTACATTTAATCATTCAGCAGATGTTTTCATCCAAAGCGACTTGACAAATGAGGAACATCACAAGCAATTTATTATGCATGAGTCAACATATTGTCTGTAAGCTTTGCTGGAGAACTTTGATGGTTAAATATTTTAGGCTCTCAAGGTTAAATATTTCCCTTGTCTATTCCCGAACATGGAAAGCAAAAGTAATTTACGGTTGGCAAAAGCAACTGCATTAATTTTTAAAATGGACAAGCCAAAGAGCCGGGAATTCAAAAATAGCAAGAGTGAGGGTAGAAGATCAGATGGCATAGCACACTGAAAGTGGGTAGAGGAGTCTCAGCGGGAAACCTGACATCGCACTGAGCTCCATCCGACAGTAACACCACAGGGAGCTTCACATGTTCTACTGAGCATTAGGGTGTGGTGCACTTTTCGTGAGATGAGTTATCTGTGAGGGAACCCTCAAAATCAATGTGTCAGTTTTCACATTATTTATATATATATTTCATTGATTACCACAAAATATTTTTAATAAAACCAATTATTATTTTTAGAATTAAGATATGTATGATTATTTACAGATTATTTTATTTTATTCTATTTTATTTGTTTATTTATTTTCGTTTAACATTGTGATTATGCTGTCCTGCTATGAACTGTATTTCCAGCAGTGTATATTAACTAAACAAACTAAAATTCAGCATTTGGGAGTTTCATTCCAGGCCATTAGCATCCTATTTAAATCTGAGACAGGACCCACAACCATGAAATTACTCCGAGCACAGAAACTCAGATCCCAACATCAAAGACAAATTGAGAATATTAAATTGGCAAACCCTCACAAAAAGGGAAGGAGAAAGTTAGCCATGTTTTTATTTCACTCGGCATCTCTTGAAGATTTTATAAGGATGAGACATCATCAGAGTATCTTTTAGTTAGCAAACTCCCTGTAGCTCCATTTGTGCTGCATGGCTGCATAGAACATGAACTGGCTTCTCCCTGCCTAGATAGATTTGTCAGTGCATTTTATAAATAGCATGGCACGTGTTCTCATCCAGTGCAAGGAAATGAAGAATAAGCCTCAAGCATCCAGTGCATCACTAAAATATTCCCATTTTGAGAGAATTCGGATTGTTTAGACACACTGCAATTAGAATATGTTTCATAATTTCTGCGAGGCCTCACTAGAAATGGCATGATGCGCTTAAAATGCATTTGCTCTATTTTAGTGAATCCTATTAGCAACATGCAGCTTCTAAATAACATAAAATACTCGTTTAACCTCAGATTTAAAACAATTTTTATTTATTTTTGGAAAATTGACCCCTTCTTAACTATTCTGAGAGCTTTAGTCATATTATCAAACCACCTTTTATGACAAGAACTTCAATACCAAAGCTGACTTTAATAAGCAAGTGTGCAGATTAAATTGGAATATACCTTCTCTTTAAAATCCATGGTAGACATACCTCCCTAGGCTTTTCTGATTCCAATCAAAGGAATAACACAGTTCTGTTATTTATACATTGCTCATGCATTACTCGTGCCTGTTAGTGTCTGTGGAGCAATTTATGATCCTTCAGAAAAAGAAGAAATGGTCAATTTCATGCAGTGTTCCCAGTTAAAAATAACTAAATGTGAAAGCAATAGGTTGCATCAGCCTAGTATAGCTTGAAATGGTAAGAGAGTGATGGGGTTTTTTTTGGGGGGGGGGTTAAATTTAAAGAACTTAAAATGCCTGGAACTGCAGGTGCAATAACAAGCAAAATAACGTGAGTCTTATGTTGGTCCAAATGGTTTATATTGCATCAAGGGAAAAAGTGGCATCTGGCATGCTAGTAATTGTGAACCCTGGGAATAGTGATTAACAAAATATGCTCACTGAGGAGTGGTATATATACGTGTAAATCTTTTTCATTTTCACAGGCAAATCAGCTCTTCACTTGGTCCTACAGTACAACTGACTGGACGAAACGGCATTGCAAGGACATTCAGTGAGTATCCATTTATCTTGTCATCTATGTATCTCTCTTTCTCTCGCTGTCTGTCGCTCTCTGTCTCTCGGTCCTGATTGATTCTTCTGTGATGCAAATATACAAGCAGAATCCATGATAATGCCTTATTTGAGGGCCAGGTGCGCTGCTGCATTTCAATGATTCACATTTTGAAGGAATATTCATGTTTACAATATGGTGAATCCACATCTCTAGATAATTACTGAACATTGCAATGGTGTGTTGTATAATGCAGGCTCATGGTAACATCTGTGAGCATCACTACAATCTAATCAAACAGGCTATTATGCACACCTGAGTTGTTATTATTATCAGTAATTTGGTACGTTCTAAAAATAACTCATCGCTGGTCTCTTATGAATACACTAATGTCATTGACAGCTGCTAATCTCTTGTTGTTTTAAGATTGCTTTTGTCTTTGTTTTTCTTTCCTTTTTGTCAGGGCCATGAAAACTAGACTAGGGTGCCTGTCTAACAAATCAGACTCATGCAGCGATTTTTCAGAATTCCTGCCTCCTGCTCAGGAGAGATCCACAAGATACTTGAAGTGAGTAATTTGTTGTTGTTTTTTAAAAGAAAGGAAAAGCATTCATTGGCTGTCTTATAACTGTAGCTGATCATGTTTGGCTGTCTCAGGTTATCCACGGATGAAGTGACCAGATGGGCAGATTCATTTGACGCTCTGCTGTCCAATAAATGTAAGTCACTTTACACATGATTATGTGTTTGTGTCTGAATTATGGAGCACATTTGGGTTATTGTTCAATTAGGGACACTTTTGACTACTTTAAATTAAATTTCACCTAGACACATATCATCTATGTTGAAATATGTATCACATGTAACTATTCAATAATAACATTTAAAATTGTATATAAATGTTAATTCTTAAATAAAGCAATTATCACATTATCACATTTTTATTATCACATATTATGTAAAAATCTTAAAACTATTTTTTTTTTTTTTATTAAAAACATTTTGGAAACAAGTGCAAAGTAAAATGTCCTTTTTAAAAGCGTACTTATTAAGTGTGTTAAGAAACTATCATGAAAGAGTACTCTCTTTGAATACACTTAAGTGGTCTTTTATTTTATTAATGTTATACTATATGCAAGTACAGTTAAATATGCTTTACTAAAGTATTTTTACTAAGTATCTTTACTAAGTCCACATTCAACACAATTAAGCGCACTTCTTTATCACAAGTGTTGCCAGGGTGTTGCTATGTGACCGCAACAATTATGTATTCTTTTGAGTATACTTCAGTGGCCTTTAATTAAAATGTTTCCCCTTAAATTCACCCTAAGGTAAAGATTAAAAATTTTCCCTAATTCGGAAATCACAGATTTACATTGATGCTTATTGTAATCTAAATAGGAACACATTATATAGATTTTAACGCTGTTCACCAACCACACTCCAGTACATTCTTACAGCAGATGTTTGTACTGAAATATTATGAAATGCATTATAATGCTACATGTTGTCCCAGTACTAATAGACTAGCTTAAAACTTTTGTTCTTGGCAAGTCAGTCATTTGCATTTCTACAGAGATGTACTGTAGTTCTGCCATGATATGGTTCACCAGCAACTTATGTAAGAAGCTTTCCATATTAATGTGAAGGACGCCATTTCCCTGTGAGTCACGCGTTTGGCTGTGACTTCTCTTGTCGATTGCTCACAAAAGGACAGGCCTTATTTCCTCAGGCTTAATTCCAGCTTAAATTAAAACTCTCTGTCTGTGTGTGTGTGTGTGTGTGTGTGTGTGTGTGTGTGTTTTCCTGAATCTCACAGCACTGACACTCCAGACGTGCCACAAATAGCCTCTCTTGGTGCTGTTAACAGGACATTTGTTCGTGCTAAAGACTTCTGAAATCTGTCAATAGTAGTTCTAGACAACAAACCATTCAGATGTAATTTATTAGCAGAGCTTGGTAAAGCTGAGAGAAACCCCTAACGCTAGAACTCATCCCACTTGGTTATACCATGAACATGACAAATACCACAAATCATGTGACTTGTTGAGGAGAATTGTTAAGCAAGTGATCATATTTATTTTCACCTGATGGATGATAAAACACTGAAGCAACACACTTACAACTACTCAGTACACCTTAGCAAGTGTGCTTAATTGTATTAAATGTGCACTTGTAGAGTACTTCAAGTCTTAAGAGTATATTTTAAAAAAAATTGTACTTGCAGATAATATTAATGACATTAAAGGCCACTTAAGTGTACTCAGAGAGAGTACACTTTCATGACTGTTTCTTAAAAGTCTTTTAAAAGTATGCTACTTCTTTTTCACAAGAGAACCAAAAACACTCTATTTGTAGCGTATGACATTGAATGCAGCACAACCTATCAGACACATCTTATCACATAATATAACTAACAAAGCACAAAAACTCTTTGTCCCACTGAATCACAAAATTCTGTTGATATAATGATGATGATGATATAATGATAATAATGTTATGTCTTTCACTGACTGTTATGGCTTTGTCTTTCACTGACTGTCAATTAATTACCAGTGTATGCTGGGTAAAATCTCCCCTTCAGGTAGCACGATCTGTAAAAAGCATTTCAGATATTCATAGATATCATGTGATGGCACACAGTGGTGCAGCCGTCATTTGTAGGATTGCAACATGCGGTCTATGTGCTGTGTTGTGGGCTGTGATAACAGCAAATCACAATGGATTATTTACCAGGAGATGTGGATGTATGGGATCATTTTGGTTAAATATTTCTAGTAAGCATCAATGCGTATTTACATTTTAGTATTTTACTTAGCAGGCACTCATCAGCTCATAAAGGAACTAGCAATAGTTAAATTAACGTGTGATACTTCAGCGAACACGGCTTTATTGCTTTGCCCGAACACTTTCGGTGTGCTTACGCTAATACATGAACGAGATGTTTTTGATCTTTAATCTAAGTACAGTTATGTGAGCTAGAGTGTTTACACGGCACTAAACTTTGACGAGCAACACTCCGATCCGCAAACAAACAGATGAGGAAGAAGAGGAGGATGATGACGGTCCAGTGTATACAAGGTTTGTATTTTAAGTTTCCACATTCTTATTTTTATGAATTCAATTCTAGAAAGGAAAACTTGTTTTTATTTCATATAACATGAAGGATGTTAAAGTGGAGAGGATTTGTTTGTAGTATTAGTATAGTAATTCCATAGAAGATTGTTGTTTTTAAATATCCTCCGTTAACTAAATACATAAGCTAGTTTCAGTGATTTTTAATAATGAGAATGTACTGCAATCATATTAATATGCATCAGTAGTTCTGAGACTATCTGCAATAGCTCTGTCTTGCTTTTACATTTGCTAAATGTAAGCAGACTTAAGTACAGATGCTCACCTCTGCCAAAACACATGTAAATGACTACAACACAAAACACAGAATCACAGTTTATCACTTCTGTTACTTCCTTAGTTGCTTCTTTACTCAGCATCTAAAGACACACAGGAATAACTTATTGTTTCTCTTAACATGCCACAAATTGCCTTTAATATTTCTGTGTGTTGTAATATTCAAGAGAAGTGTTATCATCGCTGAAGAAATGGCAGATGTTAATCCTCAGCCACCTGTGAACACCGTGCAGTGCTTGGAGTCCAAGACAGTGGACATCATCCTTATTATACTTCTCTGACTGGACTAGAGTAAGTTCAAGTAAATGTCTGCATTGACCATTATACCATGTAATATTCTGCAACAACTGGGGGAATATTAACTGAAGAGACTAATTGACCAACAGGAAGCTATTGATCTGCTGAATGTGTATTTTTCAAGCATTTTATTGCAGCATTCACTGTTATTTTTTTGCACAGTGATAGCTAGTGAAAAGTGTTTCTACTAATTTACTTAAAAGTATAGTTAATCCAGAATTCTGTCATCATTTGCATTATTACATAATTGCCCCCTCATGTTTTTCAAACCCCTGACTTTTGTTTTTCAGCAGAACTCAAAAGAAGATACTATGAAGAATGCAGGTAATCAAAACCAATTTTTGGGTGATCTATCTCTAGTTAGGATACACACTTTATATATTAATCATGCGGGGCACAGCTACTTAATGTGCTATCATTGTAAATAGTCCGTCAAAAAACATGTACATTACTACAATATATACAATTTCATTCAGTTTGGTGCATTAAGTTAGACCTTTAGTAATAGATACTTGTATATTATTTGCTCTTTACAGGTGCAGAAATGAAAGCTCCCAAGCAAAGAACCCACCAGATTAAGATGTGGAAAGACGTTTCACAATGACCACAACTCCTGATAAAAGATTTGAAAAATGAGCAACAACCAAGGAACAGTAATCACTAATTCACTCAAAAATTATCCCTAGGTAATGATTTAAATTATTTTCCAAGTACAAAATGTGTTTAATTCCAAAACTTTGCCATTTACCAATGTGTTGTTCAAAACACTTTTTAAGTTTTTAATGTTTTAACCTTTACTTATTACATTTTACAATCCAATTATAAGTAAATGCATTGGTAATTTGTAAAATGTGTTAAATATTTTATCTACACTTATTGTATAACTGCTGTTTTTTTACTGTAATTGCATGGTTTTGTAAATAAATTGTTGTGTAAATAAATTTTCCTCATGCAAGCTTGATCAAGCGAGTTAATGGATTTTAAAATTGCATTCATAATAATGAGATGTTTACAGATTTAAGCAGTGGCGGCTCGTCGGGGGAGGCAGGGGAGGCACAGCTTCCCCAAAATTTTTAGGTGAAAATGGGAGGAGGACGATTTAATGTTAATAAAATTCACAATTCATTTCAGTTCATGTCTCAGAACGTGTATTTTTTGTTTGTAATTTCTCAGTTGTAATACCATAACATGTTACTGAAGTTGGAAAGCTCCACTTTTCTATCGCGAATGTGCCGAATCTGCTGATGTAATTACAACCGCTAATGATAGAGAAGAGGAGGAGGAGGCCGGGGGAGAGCTGAGCTCTCGTGCCTCCGTTGGTAAAAAAAAAATTAGCCAATCACCATCGAGTGTTCAGTTTCAGCACTGAAGAGTGTTGAGAAAAGAAACCTTGTAGAGGAGGCTAGCCTCCCTTCTGATATCAACCAATCATCATAGAGGCATAACTTACGTGATATTAGTTTGAACATCTCCAGCTGCGCTGATAATGTACTGTAAAGTAATTATGATGAGTAGCGATATTGAATATTTGATCGCCAAGCGATTTACCAAGCTGTCATTCAAACAGTATATATACAAATTAAAAATAAAGGGAGAACACGCCTAAGCTGGATATAGGCTAACTTTACAGCAGTCGGCTCTTTTAACACAGACTTTTAAGAAGGGATGGATGTTTGCTTCAAGTGATAGGCCAGGTAAGTGAAATTATATTATCTTGCTGTATGTATGTCGGTTTCCTTATGTTTTCTGACTAAAAGCAACCAAAAAGCCATTTTAAAGTGGTTAAACAAATAATAATAATAATCGGCAGGGATCCCAGACCAATACAATTAGTGTGCCTCCTCTATTTTAAAACCCACGAGCCGCCACTGGATTTAAGTCATGTTATTTATGCATTATAATCTGTATAATTAAAATGAAAGTAAACGTTTTGGCTAGGTATCAATTTTAAATAAAGTATTAATGAACAGTAGATATCGAAATTAAACTGGGCCACGTCTTACGCGCTGTGCACATTAGCGACGGACTGATTCCGGCTTGGATGCGGCAGTGACGGCATGTTAACGGCTGTCTCCGGCAGGTGAGAATTTAACTGAAACTGGCCCAAGTGTATTTTACTATCTGGGTCACCGGTGTATGGAGAGGGATTGTGGATGAGGTAGATGTAAATATCAGCAAACATCAAATTTTTTCAAGTTTTTACTAGACTTCAATGGAGTCAACAGTTCGCTTGACAGTAAATAAGGATTTTTAATCCTAAAGTATCTGTTTTCTTTCAATAACGTTGTTTTTCATCAGTGGTGAAGTGTGCTATTTTGGTTTAAGATCACAAAAGAGAGGCTACGCAAAGGTTCTAAAGATGGTGGCCACAACAAAAAAGTCACGTGCCTGAAACCCATGAATAAATGCCTTCCTGTGTCCAATAAAGCCGGATACATGCTTAGCAGAAAATCTGTTTTAAAAGGAAAAGATAAATAAATAAATAAAACAATGACCACGCTAAAGGAGAACATTTTGTTCCCTTGCAAGCAGGAGAACATTTTGCCTCTGCACTGCCTCTTGATTGTCCTTTCATTGAATTTCCTGAGAAGCACTATTGTCTCATTTACCCACCCTGCTGTTTATATAGACCATAACTGTATCCAAGAGAAGTCTACCTTACACACACAAAAAAAAGACCATATGATGATCATAAAATATGTTTAATAGAACCAAGGCTCATTGGAAAAACATGCCTGTGGCGACATTTCTGCAAAATGCATCATATATATGCTGCATCTTGTACATTTCATGACACTTTCAAAGTGAAATGTGCAGAGAGTGGTGCTAAAAGCTTGTTCAGTTTTATCTGGAACAGATTAATGTGAATCTGTCAATGTTTCATTACATTGGTTGTTGTATCACGCCAGTTCAGAAATAAAATGTCAGGTGAGTGGTGCTAAAAGGCTAATGGTCTATTGTGTTTGAAAGTAATGTACCATCTACTCTAAACCCTACCCTAAACCTAACCAATAGTGTTAACCCTAAAACAGCATGCTGCATGTATGACATGTCTTAAGTGTCCTAAATTTGACGCACATAAAATTCTTGTATTTTTACATT
The DNA here is from genome assembly GCF_001515625.1 of Sinocyclocheilus rhinocerous. NCBI lineage: Eukaryota > Metazoa > Chordata > Actinopteri > Cypriniformes > Cyprinidae > Sinocyclocheilus > Sinocyclocheilus rhinocerous. The sequence continues at coordinate 530,145 of NW_015666491.1, forward strand.
TCTGAACTGTCTCGTCTTCATTCTCAGGGGTGGGCAATTCCACCCCATGAGGTCCACTGTCCTGCACGGATTAGCTCCATCCCTAAACAATCATATAATGTAATTTATGTAACAACATATAATTTGTATGTAATCCTAAAGACTTTTGTTAGATTTTGCAGATTTGTTTGATAGGGTTGGAGCTAAACACTGCAGAATGGTAGCCCCCCAGGAGCAGGGTTGGAAACCCCTGTTCTACCATAAAATGAGCTGTGTGAAGCCCTGCAAGAAAAATAAATCTAGTTAAAAATGCAAATACGTAGTCAACTAAATGTAATATTATCAGTTTTAATATTAAAAAACTGATTTTTAAACTGATTTTTAACCAGGGGATACGCATATTTCAAAATGCGATAAAAAACAACACAAACAACATGACTTTATTTTCTTTTTCAACATTTCAAGACAATGTCCACAATTAATACTAACAGTTGTATTGCATTTTTAATTTTTTTTTTGCTAAAAATGTAAGATTAATATATGCCTACTTTCTACATTTTCTGAATGTCCAGCCCCATGTGTGTACATGTTGACTTTAGGTCAAACTGACAAAACAAGTACAGAAAATTTGAACCAAGTCCTGTGACCCCCATACTCCAAACAACCTCAACTATGATTATGATGACAGTATTGGATGAAAAATTCTTCCTCGTGCCTCCTACAAGAGACTAAAGAATATGTATCCTGTGGTACACGTTGCCTGTATAAGGGTTAACAAAAGCAAACATGAGATAAAAATGCATTTGCAGAAGCAACCATGGCATTTTAGTTTGCTTCTACCAGTCTTCAAGCTCATTTATTATGAGAGTGCAATGCTGTACCAGGTGAGCTACAAAGCAAGTTTACAACGTCAGAAAAGCCATGCATACGAAGCTGGTTATGTGATGCAAATGTCATATCTATTAGCTACACATCATGCTCTACTGTAAAATGTTTTGAGGTCATAACATTGTGTGTGCAAGGAACCACACAAAAATAAGTCAATAATCTGTCCTTCTAATCATTGTGTAATAAATTAAAGTTGTTGCTGCCACCAGTGTTAATTTCAGCTGCAACCTGCAGTAATTTATATTTATAGGTACGGTTTTGTAGTTTTGTCACAAAGTACCGTAGATAGAGGCACGGTTTTCCTGTGTTTCTGTAATCTCTCATTTGAAACACGTCACAAAAGTGACAAAGGAAGGAAATGTTTTTGATGAATGAAGCAACTAGCTTGGTGTCTTTGGGAAGCATTTCCTGTATCCGGTATGGCTTAGATATGGCATTAGACTTGACAAAGATATATTGGTTTTAATATAGTAAGATGTTTATCCATAATCTTATTCGTCTTTATTTCATAGATGGTTTGGCAGCCTTCAGAACCTTCCTCAAATCAGAGTTCAGTGATGAAAACATCGAGTTCTGGTTGGCTTGTGAGGACTATAAAAAGAGCAAATCCCCTGCTAAGATGATGTCTAAGGCCAATAAGATCTACAAGGAATTTATTGACGTTCATGCACCCAGGGAGGTATGTCAACTGCTTCTATAAAACCATAGCAACTACACCTGAACATATAGTACTCTTGTGGGTACTGTATGCTCATTACTGCTTGAGAGGAATTTGTTTGAATCACCAGAGCTATACATAATGCTGTTAACTAACATAATTACAGAGTATATTAAAAATAATTCAATCAGTAAGTATGTGACGTTTCCAGACATTACAGCCAGTCATAACTTGAAAGATTGTGCTGTCTTTCCCAGCATTTGTTTTTAAATAAAATCATGGCGAAATAAGTTGGTAGCTAAACATTTTCCAAAAAGTATCATTGTGACACATCACTGACCCTAAAGTTTAGAATGGTAGCATGTGCTAGTTTAGGGTCAAGAAATGAATAGTTGTATTCAGTAAGGACATATCAAATTGATCAAAGTAAACAGTAACGACATTTATAAAAAATACTTTTTCAAATAAATACTGTTTTTTTTAACTTTCTGTTTAACAAAGAATCCTTAAATACAGTCGACACCGATTCCACACAAATACAGCGCAACTGTTTTCAGCATTGATTACAAATAGAATGATTTCTGAAGGATTATGTGACACTGAAGACTGGAGTAATGGTTGACGAAAATTTAGCTTTGTCATTGCAAGAATAAATTACATTGTAAATTAAATAGAAAACTGTTATCTTAAATTGTAACATTTCACAATATTAATGTTTTTACTTATGGTAGTGTGTATATGCACTATTAAAATCAACATTATTAAAACTGTACAGTTTTATAATATAAACTAAACATTTTATATAATTTTACTGTTTTTTTTAATTGCTTATATAATGCACTTCCGAGTTTGAGACCTGTGCTATAAAGACTTTTCTCCCTCAGAGTTTGTACTTTAGCACCACCTACGCTCACTTCAGTTCTTCCCTGTCTTCAAACCTGAAGATCATCTTCTTGTTCAGCATGACCTTCAGATACTTTTTGATTCACTGCTTGTTTTTTGGGGAGCACAGTCCTGTCCTTAAGCATCCTGACTGTGGGTCACAGAAAATACAAAAAACTCCTTTAAGATGGGACGTACCTACCAAATGTAATAATCCTGGTCTCTTTGCTCAGACAAACCACAAACTGAATAAAATCTGTGACAGTTCAGAAGAGTGAAATATGATCACCAGAGATGATAGTTTCTGTGTGAAGTTCAGTGACCATTTATTTTCTCTCTATTTTGGCTTTGCTTTACATTTGTTTGATTCTAAGAAGTGATACAGAGCAATTGTACAGAATTTAATATTTTCTAACTTTTATATCTCTGAAGGTTAACATAGACCACAGGACCAGAGAGGAAACCAAACAGAGGCTTCTGGAACCAACTCCCAACAGTCTCAGTGAAGTCCAAGCTAAAGTGTACAGCCTCATGGAGAAAGACTCCTATCCTCGGTTTATAAGATCAAAGATCTATCAGGACTTACTGAACAGGACACAGATATACTGTCAGAGGAAATCTGTTTAAAAGTGAATGTCTATTTGCTTGCCTGGTTAGAGGATACTGAGATAATAAAGCAGACTTTAATTGTAATGTATAGCACAGTCTGTGTGTTTACAAAATAATTTGATGAGAATAATCAAATAAAAAAGGTCAAAAGTCGAACTAGTTCCTTGCTAGTTCGTGCATCTAAACTTAAACATGACCCTGTACTGTGCTTCTCTGCCCAGTTCTATTTGTGAAATGTGGCTATATTCTCTCCCTTCAATTGTGATAGAATGGTCGATGTTTCTTCTGAATGCTGGCAAGCATGTAATGTAAATCAGTCTCTGCATGGGTAATATGTAAGAGTAGAGTATGATAATTTATTTTTCTTATCTTCAATGTAACTTGTAACACTGATATGTTTCGATAAAACAGCTAAAGACATGCCTGCTGTGTTACTGCATGCAGCCTCTGACTTCGAACATCTCAATGATTCTTTTTCCTTAAAATCTAAATCTAAAAATACTTCAATCCCACACACATACGCACACTGAATATATTTTTTCTCTGAAGAAGTGATATTTTTAATGTAACGTTTATGTTTATTTTGTTGTTTATTAATTTATTTTATTTAAGCTTATTCTTTCACATGTTGATGTTCTGATGGTTTACAATGACATGTTCTTGTGATGATACTAGATCAAGTAAAGCATGTCACTTCGAACAGTGTTGGTTTGTGTTTTTTGGGGGGGGGTTTTGGCTGAAAATATCATATGTTTTGTCTGTTTGAATGTTTGTCAAGCTTCAGTCCTTGAGTTGTCTGGAAAATGTAATAAAGCAAATGAAATATACAAACTGATTTTAATTCACTCCATAAAGAAGATTTTGTTTTGTTTTGCAGTAGCATGCAGTAGGTTCAAATGTTCAAAGTTCACATTCACAATGGAACAAAAGAAAAAGTGCTGGACTTGCTTTGAGGGAGATAATGTAGAGAGAAAGCGAAATAAGTGTAATTTATTTTACGTTTATTTTACTATCAGTACTGTAAAAGGTGCAATGTTAAAGAAATAGTTTACCCAAAAATAAAAATTTGCTGATAATTTACTCATCTTCAGGTCATCCAAGATCCTCTGCAGTGAATGGGTGCCGTCAGAATGAGAGTCCAAACAGCTGATAAAAACATCACAATAATCCACAAGTAATCCACAAGACTCCAGTCCATCAATTAATGTCTTGTGAAGTGAAAAGCTGTGTGTAAGAAACAAATCCATCATTAAGGCATTTTACCTGTAAACCATTGCTTCTGGCTAAAATACGAGTCCATAATCCATACACTCTAAAAAATGCTGGGTTAAATATAACCCAGCGCTGGGTTAAAAAGGGACAAACCCAGCTATTGGGTTGTTTTGACCCAGCAGTTGGGTTCATAACAACCCAATAGCTGGGTTTGTCCCTTTTTAGCCCAGCATTTTTTAGAGTGTAATAACATGCTGTGTCCTCTCACATCAAAATCTACTGACATATTGGTTTAAACAAGACAACTTTTTCACTGGAGAAAGCAATAGATAGAGGACTTGAAGAAATGAAACATCCTAATGAGGAATTTGTTTATTACAAACACAGCTTTTTGCTTCACAAGGCGTTAATTGAGGGATTGGAGTCATGTCAGTTACTTGTGGATTATTATGATGCTTTTATCTGCTGTTTGGACTCTAATTCTGACGGCCCCCATTTACTGCAGAGGATCCATTGGTAATCAAGTGGTGTAATCCTAAATTTCTCCAAATCTGTTACGATAATACGGCCTAAGGGTGAGTCAATTGTCAGAAAATTTCCATTTTTGGGTGAAAGTTTAAATTGAGTAGCCTACTTAAATTACTGAGGTAATTTGTAAGATACTCAAGAATAGAAATCCATTCAGAAATTAAACATACATGTTCCTTCTTTTTACAGTGACACATAATAGAATACTCCAGAATAATTATGTACAAATGACCACAGACAGACTGCAAATGTTATAATATCCCTTCAGCACACAGATGTGATGCCCTTGGCTCATTTGTTTTCTTCCAAGGACTATAGCCCAGTTGGAATAATTAGATCTTCCACCCCTTCAGATCAGTGCTCCCTGGACAGTTTAAGACAGAGAGAACATCTGCCAGCCTGGGGCAAAGTCCTCCCTGGAGGCATTGCAAATAGATTCACGAGTCACAGACACATGCCTCCCTATCAAATCTATGTTATCATGAGAGAATGAGGAAAACCATTCAGGTGGGACCTCAGGTTAATTACAGTCTCTTCTCTTTGTTTAAGAATTCCAGAGTTCAAAGTTCCAAAATGAACTTTCTAAATATCACTATTACAGCTGAATGCATTCGGTGGTGCTGATGTGGAGGTCATGAGAAGTGATAACCTGGGATTTTGGTGCAGCCAGGGATGGCAATATTTGATTCTTATTGGTATATTCAAATTCTGTTAGATGCTTCTCACCAGTTGAGCATCTGCTTGCATGATAAATAAAATAAATAAATAAATAAGTGCAGCACTCAAATATCAGTGCATTTTCTCCCTTTTGTTAAGAATTTTACACTGGTTTTTCCTGAATATAAAAATATAAAAACATAAAAAATTGGATATTCTTTCCAGATGAATGCCACTTTTTTATTTAATATTTGAAAATATATTGACATTTATATTAAGAAATTGCATTTATTTGTTAGTTAGCTTTATGTATTTATGATTTATTTATTATTATGGGTTTATCCATCCATCCATTCTCCAAGCTGAAGTTCATTAAATTAAAAGTTGCATTAAGATTGATATTGTTCTGTAAATGTACTTAATGATAGGCCTAAACAAAAACAGTAATCTGATAACTTTCAATTTGCTAAATAAATGCCTAATAAATATTATTGACATATTCTGCTGAATAGCTACAATTATTCATTTAATCCTCAAAATTTGGGTAAAATCAATTTGACAAGGTATTGGTATTGGCAATATAGCTTTGATCATACTTAGTTAAAAGTTATTATTTAAATATTAATTTGAGGATTCGATGTGTAAATAAATTTATGATTACAAATTTTAATGTTAGGTGTTAATCATGATTAATCACAGAAACCTTTAAAAAATTACATCATTTTTCAATTTACAGGTTTATGTGTTTATTTGTTTATTTATTATTTATAGTATTTTTATAAGGATATCATAGGATACTTATTTTGACACCATTATTGGTGATGATGTTTGAGAATAAAATGTGTCATAATGGTTGTTTTTGCTATGAGCAAACAGCTACTAATTTTTGAGCTGTTAAAGTCAAGTAGTTAATTAAATTAATGTAAATGCCCATGCTTAGTATCAATACAAAATTCTGACTAAGATCATTTGCAATTTTATATTAACCAAAGTATTAAATTTAACTCAGATATAAAATCTGAACTGGAGAACTGCTGGAGTAAAATCAGAGTGAATGATACGGAGTTTATACAATAAATTATTCTCCAATGTGATGTATATATCAAGACCAACAGCTGATATTTTCTGCCAACATCATTTGTACTACTTAAAATGAGAATCAACTGAGTATTACACAGTTTCAGTATTAAACTGTTCTAATACTATAAGTGTACTTTAAGTATTTTGTGAATGTTAGTCATGCAATACTCAAGGTTTTCAAAACAGTAATGCCAGGAAACATTACAGGCCTGGCCTTTACCATTAAAAAGCTGATGTAGGTGGATTCCCGGACAAAATCCCCACTCATTGAGTCTCAGGGCTAATTTATAGCACTTCAGGAGCATTAGAGCTGACAGCTACCTCAAGCGAGAGATTTGCACAACACTGTGAGAGTGTGTTGTTTTTCCCCCGTACTGCCTGGAAACTAATCGTATCATAACAAGCAAGCTAGAAATATTAGTGGGCTTTTATTTAATGTTCTGGGTGATAATAATATCCATTCATGGCAAATCAATTTTCTAAATTTGTTCTGAGTGCATACATGTCTGTCTATTGTATACAATTTCAAACATTCAAAAACATATTCCTATATTGTCATAAAACTGTTTAATAAATGATGAGAGGGTTAGACATACTGTAATGTAATTACTGGAACTTTTTAATTGTTTTGTTTTCAAGGAGTTTAAAGAGTTTTGTGCCTGATTTGAGCCGAGGATTGAATAATGAAGATCCCTTTTACATTTTTCCAAAAGAATGCTCTAATATCACATTTTAATGATTACATTCATAATACATGATTGATATATCATTATAAATGAGAATTTACATTACATTTTTATGTTTGAAAGAGTATCAGAATATCTAAAGCAACTTACATTGCATTCAAAAAGTACATTTTGTCAGTTCACTTATTGCCTGGGAATTGATCTTGGCTATATTTATGCATTATGATCTACATGTTGAGCTTTTGCCATATTTAAAGAATACCTTTCAAACATAAAATCTGATTCTAAATATTCATAAAAACTATAATCATATCTCAATGAGAGTAAAATAACACTGTCTCATACTCCCTTGAGCATACAAAAACTGTTTGGACTTCAATTCATCTCCATTTTGGGATATTATAACAAAACATTGCATACCTCAGGTTAAAATGATGAGCAATGTTTTGCCATCATTAGAACATCTCTAAAATACTTCAAATATTTTAGAATGTCTTTAGAATATTCTCTTCATATTTTACCACTGTTCTGTATATAAACATAGGCATTATTTGTGAAACACAAGCAGGATGAACTTTTGTGTAAATTGTTTGTAAAACCGTTCTGCAGTTATCACAGAAAATTCAGTGCAACAATTGACATGAGCACAAATTTATGAAGGATTTACATAACTTGTGCTTCATAGATTGGCCCGTTTGAAGCGATAGTATCTTTGTTTTGCCTATTAAAACCCATTTATATAGCATTTACAGGGCGGGGGGGTTTGTTTACTTTAATAAATAATCATACTTTAAGAAGTGTGAAGTAAAATGTCATTTAAAATAGAATATGATCATGAGTGATGGAAAAATACAAACTAGGACTAAAAATATGCAACATTGCATAAAACAAGTATCCTTTGTTCAAGGATGAATCATTCTTATCATGATAATTCTGTCATTTGGAGGACACAGAATTCATGGTCTGAAAAAGAAGGCTTACAAATGTGAAACATTTGTTTGCAGCTGCCATTATGGCCTATTTTCCCAGTGTGTTTCTTTAACTCTTATCATGTTCAAATAAATAGAATGGTGCTTTCCATCCTTTCAGAAATCAAAAAGAAATATTCATAATGTGATGAATGTACTTTGATCATTGTGTCGTGTGAAGACTTCTCTTCATTAACATTAAAAGGTTAGTGGTGTCCTGAGGTAAGACTGATTGACTGTGTCACATAAGGTGCTTCCTCTGGATTGCACCTTCTCTATTTCCTGTTCACATGGTGCAGCAGTGGGACACTCACTATCATCTCTATGAAGAGACCCAGCAAAAGGGTTTCATCCTGCTCTACCCATTGGGACATCTCTGTGGTGGTGTAATTGCCCTTATGCGAGGCATATTATCTAGAAAAAAGAAAAAAGAAGCTGAGAACAAGCAGCTTATTTTCCCCTCTGCATGTCTTCCACATCTCTGAAAAATTGCTTCCAGGCATTGGGGTGAAAGTGAATGACATCTATCAGAGTAGACGCAGAGATCTCAAGGCCAACTGATGCTGGAAGTTCCCTTGTCCTCATACAACCAGATTTTTGGTCTTTTATATCCCTAGTGTCATGTTGGGCGACAGAAAGATCTTTGTGTCTACTGGCATCATAAGTTATTGATCCGAAGTGGGATTCCCTCAGGTACTACATCTTTCTGGGATATTAAACCTATTTAAATGTTCCTTGTTCTGTGCACAGCTTGAACAAGTTAGGTACAGCTGTCCTGATTCGGCTTGTGGATCAATGAAGCGAGACGTTTGACTTCACTGGACTTATGATGAAAGGAAAGGAAAGGAAATGTTCTCTATGTTATGTGACTGCATCATGTCACAGCAGCTCAGGACATGTAGCCTGGTTAGGAAAAGGTGTCATGTCTATTGTGCAAACTAAATACAAATTGTGCCTACAGTAGTAGTAGTAGTAGTAGTAGTAATAATAATAATAATAATGTTAAAATTAGTGCTGTCAAACGATTAATCGCGATTAATCGCATCCAAAATAAATGTTTTTGTTTATATATGTGTGTGTACTGTGTATATTTATTATGTATATAATACACATGCATACATGTATATATTTTTTTAAATATTTACATGTATAAATATATTTATATTCATATATAATTTATATTATATATAAATATTTTATATATAAACTAAACTTATTTTTCTTAAATATATACATGCATGTGTGTGTAAATGAATGAATGAGTAATATTGCATGATATTTCATGCAATATCATGCAGTAAGGTACTCTGGCTTATGACTGCTAGTTTAATAAGTAAGTTTACTCACCTGTAGAGTAACAAAAGTAACACATGACTGTCATGCCCATGTTCAGTGAAGTTCACGCTGGAGCCAGAGATCAGCATTTTTTTTTTTTTTTGATTCACAGGTAATACTAGGAAATGGAAATTTAGACATTATTTTTAGTTGTTTGTTGTGTAAGTTCCTTGTTCAGAGCTCATAAATATATATATATATATATATATATATAAACAATTAAACATCTT
>NW_015666491.1:541047-553153 GCF_001515625.1 Sinocyclocheilus rhinocerous
TTAAAACTGCATGATAAAGAAAAATATATATTTTAATTAATTTAAATTTAAATAAACAAAGAAACATTTCCTTTGTTTTTGGCAAAAGAAGACAGAATTGACTGAATATGCAAATCCAACTTGGCATAAGTATTGTCGAGTATTGCTTGTATTTATTTATTTACTTATTTTCAACATGAAAGCCTTCAATGCAGGTTACAGGTTGCTAAGATAACTGTGATGAGTGACCACCAAGATCATCCGCAGGAAAAGACATTTCTGGTAAGTCACGAACTGTGCTACTCATCATTTGACCAACATCCCTGCAAGATTCAGAGTTGTTTTTATTTGTGCTTTTCAAATAATTATATTTCTGGAACACTGTGTGAGCGGTGTAAAAGGACACTAAAATGACCTGAATTTGGGCACTTACAATAACCACACTTGTGAACATTACCATCACTGTGGACTTTCCTGCCTTTTCACATACACATAAATGCACAGTACACAGTACATTAGCTGAGATAGAACTGGATCATGATTGGCCGAGAGGAGAGATGACGCTCTGCTTCCTGCTCTATATAAACTCCCTGCTCCCTCACTGCAGACACACTGCTGATAAATTTCACCTAGAGATCACACTGCACAATGGATATGTATTTCCCTTCTGGCTTTCCAATGTGTAGAGGAATAACAGGGCTGTCAAACAACTGCCTGGAAAGGTACGATCCTCATACTGACATTTTTAAGGGTTTCATGTGCTTTTTGTACTAATAATTTATGCATGTCAAATCATTTGAATCTCTACTCTTTTATATAATACCAGTAAGAGCTTTTTTAAATCTTGTGACAAAGAATTGTGTATATTACAAAAGCATACATATGATGTGTATTAAATAAATGTTTTTCTAATATCAGGGCCAAAAGATTAAAGGCATATGTGGGTGGATTTCTGCAGAGACAAGACTTGAGCAGCCTATGTAAATATAGAAAACCAAGGTAAGTACAGTTATTGAATGCACTGGCTTTTGTCTTTTTCATAACGTGTTGCTTTTTGCACGATAAAGCGTTTTTAGTTTTCTACGGTTTCTCCTCTGACTGGCTGATATCTTTGCAGGTTGACCTTGGAGGAATGTCTGATGTGGAAAGAGTCTTTTGAGAAGCTTCTGTCCAGCAAACGTAAGTTCACACTGAAAAAAAAATAAAAATTGGTGTAGAAACAATTTTCACTCAGAAATTGCTAGTAAATTTCACAAATAATTACAAAGAATCGACAAGTAACACATTGTAAATGTGAAATTTTGAAGCAGAAAGACTGAAATAGTACATTCTTGTAAAACATACTCCAATAAGTTTCATTTACGATTTCAAAAAATATATTTTTTACAGTGCATCATAATATAGCATGAAAAAAAATGTCCACGAGACTATGGTTTAAATTCAGATGCTAGAAATAGGACTGCAGTGCACAGATGTGTCTGTCCTGCTGTCTGATCTGTGTGGGGGGCTTTAATCTGATGAGACACGTTACACAACTAATCTCTTCTCTAACCCCATTTTTTCTCGCTATCAGATGGACTATATGCCTTCAAAGCTTTCCTGGTATCTGAGTTTAGTGAAGAAAACATTGCCTTCTACCTGGCCTGTGAGGACTACAAAAGTACAAAGTCTGCAGCTAAGATGCCATCCAAAGCCAAGAGGATCTACGAGGAGTTTATCGGAAGTGAAGCTCCTAGAGAGGTAAATATACATAATAAATCACCATATCCTGTGGTATCGTTCCTAAATTGCAGATGTTTGAACTCACTTCCTGTTCGCTTCCAGGTTAACATTGATTATGAGACCCGAGACATTACTCAAGCCAACTTGAAAAGCCCTACGGCATCCTGCTTCGATATGGCCCAGTATCGCATCTATATTCTCATGGAAAAGGACTGTCACCCACGATTCCTGCGCTCCGCTGCCTACCGAAATCTAGTCAACCAGCTCACAGTGAAGAGCGCTAAGGCAAGAAGCAAAAAGGCCATTGCGGCCAGACCACCAATTGAAGATGAAGAACCAAAATGAAAAATGTAGGTGCATTTTGGTTCTGCAAAAGGTGGAAGCTCGGGCAAGAAGTGGAAGGGACCGGTGCAGACCCTAACAAGGCTGATTGAGGCGGTCGGAGTGCCATGAAGAGATGAAGAGAACCGCATAACGAAATCAGAGTGACTGCATTCCCAGATCCCCTTAATAGTGGCCATGAGAGGGAACAGCAGAGCTGCTGGTGGAGAGAGATGCATCTGCACAAAAACCTGTACTCAACACAAAGGAGATACAGACTTTACTGAAGTACGCATGGGCTTAAAAGCACATAGCATACTTTCAAAAAGCAAATTATGTGTTTTGTAAAGTTTATAAAATGGAGAAAAGTGTTTGAATATTTAATGCATTAATTTATTCCTCCTTTGTTACAATAAATAACCCCTTACAAAAAGTATTGTGATGGTACCATGGTAAAGTGGTGGTATCTTATTTAAAAAAATAAATAAATCAATTGTATTTAATTTTATTTTATTTTTTTAAAGACACTGACAATCTGTCTGGACTGCTATAAGGCTTAAGAATGTTAAAAGTTGGTGTACTAGTATTTATTTTAAAGATTTTTTTATAAATGATTTTGTTAACTCAATTTTAAATTAAAGTGAATACAATTTTGCATTAAAGTGATAATGTGCTTTCATATCTTGTGTGTGTGCTTTTTTTTAGACTTACAGGTCAAACTGAAAGAAAAAAGCAGATATAGGTTATATATATTAGATGTTATAACGTTATAATTTTCACATTTTTATTAAATTATTAGTAAAAGTTTTAGTTTGAGTAAAATATGAGGCAACCAGCTGAAATTAAATAAATGCTTTTCTAACATCAGGGCCAAAAGATTAAAGGCATGCGTAGGTGGATTTCTGCAGAGACAAGACTTGAGCAGCCTATGTAAATATAGAAAACCAAGGTAAGTACAGTTATTGAATGCACTGGCTTTTGTCTTTTTCATAACGTGTTGCTTTTTGCACGATAAAGCGTTTTTAGTTTTCTACGGTTTCTCCTCTGACTGGCTGATATCTTTGCAGGTTGACCTTGGAGGAATGTCTGATGTGGAAAGAGTCTTTTGAGAAGCTTCTGTCCAGCAAACGTAAGTTCACACTGAAAAAAAAATAAAAATTGGTGTAGAAACAATTTTCACTCAGAAATTGCTAGTAAATTTCACAAATAATTACAAAGAATCGACAAGTAACACATTGTAAATGTGAAATTTTGAAGCAGAAAGACTGAAATAGTACATTCTTGTAAAACATACTCCAATAAGTTTCATTTACGATTTCAAAAAATATATTTTTTACAGTGCATCATAATATAGCATGAAAAAAAATTTCCACGAGACTATGGTTTAAATTCAGATGCTAGAAATAGGACTGCAGTGCACAGATGTGTCTGTCCTGCTGTCTGATCTGTGTGGGGGGCTTTAATCTGATGAGACACGTTACACAACTAATCTCTTCTCTAACCCCATTTTTTCTCTCTATCAGATGGACTATATGCCTTCAAAGCTTTCCTGGTATCTGAGTTTAGTGAAGAAAACATTGCCTTCTACCTGGCCTGTGAGGACTACAAAAGTACAAAGTCTGCAACTAAGATGCCATCCAAAGCCAAGAGGATCTACGAGGAGTTTATCGGAAGTGAAGCTACTAGAGAGGTAAATACGCAAATTAATCACCATATCCTGTGGTTTCGCTCCTAAACTGTGGATGTTTGAACTCACTTCCCGTTTGCTTTCAGGTTAACATTGACTATGAGACTCGAGACATCACTCAAGCCAATTTGAAAAGCCCTACGGCATCCTGCTTTGATATGGCCCAGTACCGCATCTATATTCTCATGGAAAAGGACTGTTACCCACGATTCCTGCGTTCCACTGCCTACCGAAATCTAGTCAACCAGCTCCCGGTGAAGAGCGCTAAGGCGAGAAGCAAAAAGGCCATTGCAGCCAGACCACCATGTGAAGAAGAAGAACCAAAATGAAAAACGTAGGTGCATTTCGGTTCTGCGAAAGATGGAAGCTCGGGCAAGAAGTGGAAAGGACCGGTGGAGATCCTAAAAAGGCTGCTTGAGGCGGTCGGAGTGCCATGAGATGAAGAAAACCACATAACGGAATCAGAGACGCTGCATTCCCAGACCCCTTTAATATTGTCCATGAGAGGGAACAGCAGAGCTACTGGTGGAGAGAGATGCATCTGCACAAACACCTGTACTCAACACAAAGGAGAAGCAGACTTTACTGAAGTATGCATGGGCTAGAAAGCACATAGCATACTTTTCAGAAAGCAAATTATGTATTTTGTGAAGTTTATAAAATGGAGAAAAATGTTTGAATATTTAATGCATTAATTTATTTAATTTATTTATCCTTTGTTTTTGTTTTTTTTATAAATAACCCCTTACAAAAAAGTATTGTGACCGGTATCATGGTAAAGTGGTGGTATCTTTTTAGAATTAATTAATAAAAATAAATGAATAAAATAATATTAGTAAGTACATCAACCAGCTGAAATATACACTGGGCAAGTTATTTATTTTTCATTGGCTCAAGTTAAAAAATATAGATGTGAATCATTACCCTAAATTTTTTTAATTGGATGAATGAAACATTTTTTTCAGTGTATATATATTATTTTTTTTTGTTTGTTTCAGTTAACATTTATTTTATTTAAAGAAACAAAAAATGTTTTTTTTTTCTTTTTTTCAATTTTAGCATTAGTTACTTACTTAATAACCCTGGATTGTTTCTATTAAAAGATATAGCTGTTTTTATTTAATGTGAACAGAATGAAAACGTAAGGCCCCAGCGCCCAGATTTATCACAGACGCTTCACTATGAGGTAAACGCTTGTTATGCACATGACTGGCCAGACTGAGCTTGTGTTTCATATTTAACCATCAATGCCCACAAGCAACGAACAGCCTGAAGTGTAGGTTTACACAGTTGCCAAGGCAACCGTTTGGACCCGGTTGCCACATTATTCTCTCAGCTCAAGATTAAGCCACATCATTCCTGCTACCAGTAATGAGAAAGTTCATCACCCATTTAGAAAACCAAATACTGCAGGTCAGAAAGAGGAAATACATTTGATAATGTCTTTGCACAAGCAACAAGATTTGTTAGCTTTTGTATTTGTTTACACATGTAAAGGAAGGTTGTGTGAGAGCCATTGATTGATTTGTAAATCATGTCGTTGGTTGCTTTCACACTAGACTATGCATTAAACTATATTGCATCGCCTAGACAATAATCGCATATATATTATCATTAATCCACAAAAGCAATCACAATTTGTCCACAGAATATGATTCTACAATGAAACATTGGCAATGGCTGCATATTTTAATTTCATCAGCCAAATGGGGGTTACAAGATGGTCCAGTAGATATAAAGCAAATAGTCAACACAACATTAGAACAGAGTATCTTATCCTTCTTGTCAGATGGATGGTTCTGTTGATTAGAGGGGATATGTGTACCTGAGTGTTGCGCTCTAGTAGTAATTTGATCTCAGACTTTGATTATAAAAAGATTAATGGGCTAAAATGTTATGCAAGAGTGTAGCAACAGTGGGCTAGTGGGGTTTACATTCCACAAACACCCAATTAAAAAAAAAACTTCAATTTCAACATAGTAATCATAATAAATAAATCACCTAATTTAAGTTGAATTGTATGAATTATTTTTTTATTAATTATTTGAATCATTATTGTATTTTTAATTTATTTATTTTGTATCAGGGTTATTTCCGTTGACTAAAACTAAAACAATGTACAAACACTTTCATTACTGAAATAAAATAAACAATAACTAAACTAAAATAAGATATAATTTTTAAAAAAATTATTCATTTTATTTCAGGTAGTTTCCAAGGAAACTTTTTTTCATTTTTCTCATTTCTCATTTTTGTTTATTTTAAAAGAACTAAAACTAAAACTTTATAAAATCTATATAGACATATTTAATAAATAAACAAACAAATAAAAATTACCAAAAAATAATAATTTACTACAATTACAACAACTTTAGGTAAAACTAAAATAAAAACATAAAAGAAACAAATTTAACAATCTAATTTAATCTAATTTAAAATATTAACAAACACACACACACACACACACTATACACACACACACCAGGGTGCGATACCTACCAGGGTGCGAACTACGGGGGAGCTAGGGGGAGCTCGGCTCCCCTTAATAAGACATGGGCTCCCCTGAAAACGGGATTTGTGAAATTTTGGGGGGTCTCAAAAAACTTATCAGAGGTTTGCATTTGATATTTATATGAAACCCTTAAAGATCTTTATGATTGCTATTTTAGGCACGCCTGTAAAAATAACACACATTTCATGGCTGAAATGCAAATGCATAAATGTAAATGCATACATAAGGACAAGGTTAATGCATTCAGATATAGCGATTTCCTCCTTTGACTTTTACAGCTGCACTTCATCATTTTTGTCCTTTGCAAGCATTGCTGAACGTGTGATAGCCTGATCTACAAACAAGAGCCGAGAATTCATTCTGAATGACTGCATGCCTGTGTATTTAATTCAGTCCATAAACATACCACCTTGTCCGTCAGAAGTGAGAGCCAGCGTTAGCAAGTCCATTCACAGACTTTAAGTGCATCCGACCTCAAAGCAAATTTTATCATGTTTGTTAGCCCACGTCTTCAGAAATCTTCCATAAAACAGTGCACGTGGTGAGTCAGACAGCAGCATCAAGGTCAGTGCATGCATCCCCCACAGCCTGATGCAGCGAGTGACAATATATTTCACCCTGATGAAGCTTTTCTCACATATTTATCAATATATGCATTGCATGTCAACATGACAAACTCTAAAGTTAGCATTTGGCTTAAATATATTTTAAATTTATTTGTACTTAAAAGAAGTAGAGGAATTTGAATCCACTTTATTTCCTGTTTGTAATTATTGATGAAACAATACCTCCTAGTGGGCAATCAGCATCAACACACCAACAGAATTGTTGCGTCAACTCAGGATGTTACCACTGCATAAACATAGATCCAGAATGATTTTCTGAGCCCTTTTCCTCACTCTGGATATATACAGTTCTTGAAGGGTGCTCCCTTCAAAGGGCTCCGAAAATCACTCTGGATCCCTCACATCCAAGCCATCTGCTTTTTGAACTCTTACCCGTCTGGCCTGTGCTACAGAGCACCGAACACCAGGACTGCCAGCCACAAGAAAAGTTTCTTCCCCCAGGCAAGCTACCTCATGAACAGTTAAATGTTCTCCCCTACTGTTCAATAAGAAGATCTGCAATACCACTTTTGTTGTATTTTTTGTTGTTGTATTTTCTAATGTGACAGCTGTAGCTTGTCACATTAGAAAATGTTTCTGATTTGAAACATGTATCTTGCATTGTTTGCTATTGAATGAACTGAAGTACTAAACTGAAAGAAAATCATATACTGTTCTGTTTCCAAAATTAAACCAAATGTTCTCATCACATATTAGAGAGATCCTGTGTTTTTAAACAATGATTATGTGGACTGAAAATATATATAACTTTGAAAAATATATTTATAACTTTAATGTGCCTATAATGTGCCTGCACATTAAAGTTACAAGTGTGATCAGTGTGGATTTTTGCACTAAGGATTTTAAAAATGTACATTTTTCATGTGAAAATAGTACCAAAGTGGAAAAAATGTAAAAGCATGAAATATAGGGTACTTATACACTATAAAAACAAAAAATGTAAAAATGGGCAAAATGTGTTGTACTAAAATGAATTTGCCAAAATGTTTTTTTTTTTTTTAGCTGTATTTTGAATTTTGCACTTCACTGTGTTTTGCAATTAATGGAAATATAAATAAAAATTAAGGCATTATGTCTAAATTTCCTAAAGTTTTTTTTTTTTATGTATGTCAGCAGAGGGCAGCATCTTCTAAAGAAAGACAACAGTACTATAGCACCACAGGAATCTAATAATAATTAGGGGGCACTCATGAGCCAACATGCCATGAACACAACATTCAACAGCTGCTGAAGATATGCAACCCTTAATATTTGGTCAGAAAATATTTGTATTTTTATTTATTTATTTTTACCTTTACTTGTTTCTCTTCCATAATCACACCTGAAATATAAACTGACAGTGTAAAAAAATTGATTGAACATGCCTATGACACTCACTATGAACCTTGTCAAAGGAATGCAATCACTCTTTTGATACATCCTCAGATGACCCTTTGTGAGCAGGATATAGAGGGACACTGTGAACACGCTGAGAAACACATTCCCTTGGTGCTGATAAAAATGAGAAGCTATTCCAGGAAGATGTTACATGTCAGGCACTGTTCGTCCCATAATGACACTTGTGTTTATGACAAAGATGCTCAGCCACTGGATCTGAGTCATTTGTTCCTTCTATTCTGTCTACATCATCAAAAATATTCTGGCTGGTTGAGAATATATTGAGCATTTTATATTTAATAAACTCTATATTTATTACCTGGCGCTTGCAAAGATCACTTTTTAATTTCATTCACAGTTCATTTATATTATAATCAAACTAATATTAAAGGGTCATCCCTCTGTTGCTTTGCACTCCAAGCGTGGGAAAAGGCTCACTGCTGTTCCCCTGTGAAAAGGAAAAACTGTTGTGTCCACTGACCTTGTTCCTCAGGGCTTTGGAGCTTCTGTCTCCTGTGAATTAGAGCTTTCACAGTCAGCCCTGTGCATCAGCTGCCATTTCTCATTTCTGTTATGTCATCTTTGGGTCCTCACTGTTTTCATGGGAATTTTAAATATTTTAATTTAAATTAACAGTGAGGACCCAAAGATATATGGACTTTTTTAAAATTTTCTTTGGGCTGGGATTTCTTTATTTCCAAAAATAGTTTAGCAGGGGTATTCCCTCTTTACCCTGCTGGACTCCCCAGTACAGTGGTGTCCTGATGCCCCAAACAGGCTTTTAAAAAAAAAAAAACTGCTGGTCCACCAGCATTAAAAATCATATGGGAATTCATGCTGATCTTTTCAGCAGAGTACAATATTCATAGTGACAGCAGGGGGAAATAAATTAAATATTACATCGGTACCCATCCATAACTTTGTGTAAAAATTGATTTCATACTGCCTTTGGAAATTGTGCCCAAAAGAGGGAAAAAAGGACTAAAATGTGGTACGGTATACAGATGCATTCAAGATGTTGGTAGCCTTTCAAACCCAGAGGGGTGCAGTTCTGTCTCCATTACTGAATGCAATCTAAATAATGCCATTCTGCACTGCCATTTCCACCCTTAAGTATAGCACGTAGTATTTATTACCTCACCTTTGTTCTTACCTGAAAAAAAAAACACTCAGCTGACCACAGTACAACACACAACACACGATATTTGAGCAGAAAGAGCATGCTGATCTGTTCGTCAGAACTGATCCAGAAACTTTTGACAACAAGGAATGTTCAACCTGTTTTGGCCTCAGGCAGCATAATTGAGAACACATGCTGTTTGAAAAACAACGGCTTTAAAGACATGCTTCATCATTATAATGGTAGCATGAAACACTTGAGTGTTTTCAAGCGGAGCTGTATGAGCAGAAGGTGAAATCTCACGTATGCAGGAGAAATCACATCTTAGACTCATAATTAGGCTTTAGACTGCATGATTATAATTGGGAAAAAAAGTCAACAAAGCATATTATTTCTCTGGCATTAACAGCTATAGTTTTGTCATTTTCCTTTAAAGCAATAGTTCACCCAAAATTAAACTGATGGAAGTTTACTCTCAGGCCATCCAATATGTAGATGAGTTTCTTTCTTCATCAGAACAGATTTGGAGAAATTTAGCATTACATCACTTGCTCACCAATGGATCCTCTGCAGTGAATGGGTGCCGTCAGAATGAGTCCAAACAGCTGATAAAAATGTCACAATAATCCACAAGTATTCAACACTTCAAACCGTTGTTTCCAGCTATAATTGAAGTCCTCTATCCATAATATTACTTCCTCCAATAAAACAGTTGTCTCGTCAGAAATATGCACAGATCAAGCACTGTTTAGCTAGAACAGTCCAAAACAGTTCTAAACAAATATGTCAGTTGATTTTGATGTGAGAGGACAACAGGGGATAGACTTTTTTATTTTTATAGACTGTAGTCGTGTGGATTACTTGTGGATTATTGGGATGTTGGATGGATCAGCTGTTTGGGGGGGGGGGCTGTTCCATTAACATTGAAATATTGTACAAATCACTTTTAAATTATTCATTCAATTACTCTGACAGTCATGTAATTAATGCACAATTTCTTTGATGTACTGTATGTGCATATTTTTCCTCTAAACATTAATCATAGGTCATATGTGATCACCAAAATGCTATTATACAAATAAAAATGACTGGCTAAAAGTAGTCTATTTCCCATTTCCTTCCAGTTTCAGCCGTAGATTAGAAAGGCCCATAGGGTGGGATATATTTATGGTTCCCACAGTGAGGTTATTACGCAAATATAAGCCTTCTGTTTGCTATCACTTGATGTTCTAAGAAGTGCTAAACCAGACAGCACAGATTTTCCATGATGGATTAGCTTCAACATCAAGTTTGGTTTGGCATCTCTTTATCATGCAAATTTAAGACTTTTGCTTGCATAGTCACATTATCAGAAGGACAATCGCTGTCTGCATCAGCTGCATTGTCAAAAGTGCAGAAGTCTTACATTTGCACTGAGTATTTATTATCTTTATATACTCATACTGTTACGGGGCTGACAAGACGTGAGACGTGCGGATCCATATGCAAGCTTTATTCAGCAGAGAGGTTATACATGCATAAATAAATTATAGTTTTGAAATGTTTAAAACATATTTTAAAATATATAATAGCAATATTAAAATTCAGTGAGAAATTTCATAATAAGCACACTGTAAAAAATGATATGATGAAAAAGCCATGACAACTTATGTTTTTAAGTTACTTTAACTCATACAAATAATTTAAGCAATTTCAACTTTTTTTTATAAGTTATACTAGATTCAACTTGTTTTTTTTAAGTCAGATTAATGTTACTGAAATTCAAAGAGCCCAATTTAGTTCAGTGAACTTAACATTTTGAGTTGTAGCTTATTGGCACTAACCGGCCAAATTTCTGAACATGGATTCGTGCGCAGGAGTCAAATGTGTAGGCTACATGAATTTAATATCAGAGTCCTTTCCAAGAAAAAAAAAAAATCAGCAAATCTAGACATTAGACTCATGTTTGAAACATGAGACATCGCAGTGCAACATCAAACAAGGGGACACGGGCAGACTATACAGCGAACTAACTAAATCGCTGAGGAATTCAGACGAACAACTCATGAACTTGAGGAAGCTGTCCGTTGGGCTGCGCGAAGAATCATATTCAACGTGGATGAGGTGAGTGAATGCTTGTGTAACACAATTTTTGGGAGATTATTGTTCATTTTAACAGAATAAGTTATGTTCTGTCATTGTTTTCCGAACTGTGTTTACCTTTCAAGTTTTGCATTTCTGATACGGTGGCCGCTGTGCTGTGCTGCATTAGCACTGCAGATTGTAATGTAACGTTTGAGATTTGACACAAATTTGTTTCTCCACCTGTTAAACATCGTTAAGATGGGCAATTTGAACGATTATAGGTGTATTTTACCGTTAAAGTGGGTACCAGGTTGAAACTAGATGAACATATGAAACTTATTAATATGATTTAAGAGACCACGATTCAAACTATTGTTAACCTTGTTCATTTGTGACTACTTTTTTAGAAAGACGTTTTTGTCAGCCGAACAACCGACATATTAAACGTTACATTCAGCTGGACGCACTGTAGGCCTGACGTTACATCTGTTCCTCACAAGCTCGTTTTTGTTATTTTATTGGTTGCTTGTATGTGTGTTGTTTACAAGTAAATTTAAGTTTAATAATTTTTTGTTTTGTTTTTACAGGCACACGCTTGTGAGTCTGAGACTGGATGAAGGGTGAGTTTTGCGTTTCTGTACCAAATAAAGAGTATAAACTATATCTTAAGATAAGTCAATATTTGAACCACTTTAAAG
>NW_015666491.1:553165-565028 GCF_001515625.1 Sinocyclocheilus rhinocerous
GCCAAACCTCTCTCACACCTCGTCAAAAATCTACCCTGCCACTGCCGCCATCATGTTTGCTACTATTTATTAACTTGGCGAAATGTTTGCTGCTATAGTGCTTGTAAAGCACGGTCACAGTATACAGTTTCAGCAGCCCTTGGTGTTTAAAACGCATATCTTGATTTGTTTAACGTCTCAATCAACTTGCAGCACATATTTGCATCGATTTTCAACCGACTTTGAGTACATTGTTACATTCCTATTACTCACAAAAGCAGCATAGGGAAACTTTAAACCAGAGGTGTCTAAACTCGGTCCTGGATGTCCACTCTTCTGCAGAATTTAGCTACAACTTACCTGGAAGTTTCTGGTATGCCTAGTAATACCTTAGTTAACTGATTCAGATGTATTTAATTAAGGATGGAGCTAAACTCTGCAGGACAGTGACCCTCAGAGCAGGATTCGACACCCCTGCTTTAAACAATCACTTTTTTTTTTGTTATTTAAAACATTGAATGTGTTTAATTAATTTGTGTATATTGAAGTCTGTCAGTGTGTATTGTATATAGAATAACCAACTGTTAGTAATTTTTACTGTTATTTTCTGATTTTAAAGGCTCATGGTGAGACACTTCATACACACAAGAAGGGCGTGCAAGCTGGCCTCCTAATACGAAGACTACGATGGTGCACTGCAGGACACCTTTCTCCTTTTAAATGTTCAAGAAAAAAAAGGACTGTAATGGACATGTATGTGTGTTTTATTTCAAGCTTTTCTCAGTGGTTGTTTCCATGAGGTATGAGTGTATTTTCAGCTTTGTATGACAGTTTCTTGGCCGTTTTTTGCTACTTTTGTGCCCTTGTTGTATACATATACTGGCATTCACACATTAGCATGCACAGGCAGGTTGTGTACTGTTCTTAATATTAAAACCCTGTTTATAAGCACTGCAAGAAAAAAATACAATTTAAATGTTTCAAACAAATGTTGTAGTATATTTTTTTGATCTGGATCTAAAATAAAGTTTACATTATCATAACTAGAAAATTAATGTTAAAAATGTTGAACTTAAGTTGAAACAGCAAATATTGTGAAGTCAAATGAACTTCAATAAAACAATTCAGCACTAGGCAATATTTAAATTAGTGAGTTGAAATGATTTGTACTTTTAAGTTGATTTAACTTACAATTTTAAGGCAGCCACAAAACTTAAGTTTTTAAGTTGAAAGGGGTGAAAATTTTTTACAGTGCACTACACTAAATAAATTAGGTAATGTATTTCATGCAGATTGTTTTTGTCTTGGTAAAGGACTACCAACATTTGTATAAACATTTAGTTTCAACCTGACTTTGTAATTTATGCAGCTTTTCTCAGTTGTAAGTAATTTGTTTCTCTAAGGAGGGAACTGGGTTTAAGGCCACATTATTTGTCCTTTTTCCACTCAATATGCCGTTATGTAATGGCTCATATTAATTCAAAGCAAATATATTATGCACAGAACTCTTCCCTTCTTAGGCCAGGGTCCTCCGGAAAAGCCTTCGCAAATAAACGATTTAATGTAATCAATTTGTGCTGCTGTGGGAACATTGTTTTAATTTCCTCTCAAGTGACTTGTGCTGGTGCGCTGTGTGAAGACAAACTCTCAGCCTGTGCACTGCACCATGTCAAGTTTATAATGATGGAAGCTGCCATAAAGATCACAGCAAAGCTGTTTGGATGGTTTGCATGTGATGACCCGTCTGTCAAAGCATGTTCCGTTTTCCATCCTAAATACAAACCAGAACATGTTTTTCAGAAGGACTAGTTTGACACTTTTCATAAGATTTTCCACTGATTTTCAGTTCTTCTCCAGCTCTGATGTGGCTCACTAGTACAGAGCCTGAAAGAATCGGTCATATCAGCCATGCAAAATCTGACACCTGCCTCTGAAATGTTTTTGACCCTGATGCTTTCCAGGTACAATCAGCACCAATGATCTCAGCTGGCCAAGTGCACTTAGTACTCTTGCACAGCATGACAGATGTGGCTTCATTACTTGGCCTTGTTTTGCAGCATGCTGTCGGCGGACATTTGTATCAAAGAGTATGAGCTTAATAGGGGTCAATTAGTAAATTAGTAAAACAGATGCAGCACTTTTGCATCTGAGCATTATTTATACTGTCATTCTTCTCAGTATACAACCATGCCTTTATCTATCTTTATCTGTCTATGAAAATTGGACAGAAAGATTGCACCTTATATTCAGAAAAGTGTGTCTAGAGATGACTGTGTGCATTTTCTTGTGATTATGCCAGCTATAACTCATCAAATGATAATCAAATAACAAAAGAGCATTATAACCACCATATATCTGCCACAGGTTATTGGGCAAACATTTGCTGGCTATCACTAGATCGAAGAAGCTCTAAACCAGACATGATGGATTAGCTTCAACGTCATGTTGGGTTTGGCATGTCTTTATCATATTCCATGTTGTGAACATTATCAGAAGAACGTTCTTGGCATCATTTTCATTAAAAGGTGCATTCAAAAAAATGCAATACTGTTTTAAATGTTTTTTAAACAGTCTCTTATGCTTACCAAGGCTGCACTTATTAGATCAAAAATACAGAAAAAAAGCAATATTGTGAAGTACTATTACAATCGCAAATAATGTTTGAATATATTTTAAAACGTCATTTATTTATTTGATGGCAAAGCTGATTTTTCAGCAGCCATTACTCCAGTCTTCAATGTTACATGATCTTTCAGAAATCATTCTAATATGCTGATTTGATTCTCAAGACACATTTGTTACTATTATTATATGCTGAACACAGTTGTGCAGCTTAATATTTTTGTGGAAACCATGATGCATTTTTCCAGGAATCTGATATAATCTGAAAATTCAAAAGGAACAAACTTTTCAACAGTAGTGTACATATGGTAGTTTTGAATATTTATGTATACTCTCATGAGCTGCAGTCATATCAGCAGTCTAACAATTTTTTTTTTTATTTAACATTTTCATTATTATAATTAATTAATTGCTAGTAATTGAGAATCGATTAATTGATTAATTGGTTAATTGATGGATTGATAGATTTTTTTTTTTTTTACATGGAGCAGGTCAGACACATGGGTGCGGATATATACTCAGTTGTAACTCTTTTTTTTTGTTTTGTTTTAAACTAAGTTATTGTCCACTTCCTCTTTTGTAATAAATGACATGGTTGTGTCATTATATGATTTCCATAATTTCTTTGGTGAACTGGCTGCTAAAACAACAGCACATGTTAATAAACAATGCAACTGGGATCCGTCAGATTAAGTATACAGAGCTAGATGCTACATACAACTAGAAACAACACAAGGTTCGGAAAACATTCACATATTTTATCACTAGTACTTCTGGTGTTCAGAAATAATAGTATCTTATTGTATTCTGTCCTTTTGTGACTGCAGCTTATTTGCAATAAAAATGGTTTCAAATGCTCTTTCTGACTGTGAAAGATTTCAGTTCTGAAAGTATGTTCTGATCAAAGATCAAAAGAATTTGGAGTACCATGGTTCACATTTCTTTATTAATAATTAGTCTTTAAAAAAACTATTGTATGGAGATTATGTAACAGGGTTTGTGGCTTTATTAAAACAGTAGTGAAAGGTGGTTCAACTATAATCATAAAATCATTGAGCGCCAGCCCCTAAAACAATGATATGAATTTATCAGTTCCTTCCGTTGTGTGATTTTGAAGGAAATGACTTGCCAAAGCATTAGCTGCAAGTCTAAACAAACTGTTTGGACTGAGACAAAAACCTGCAATTAGGTGATAATAGTGTTTGCAGAAATACCTGCTAGCACATTGGAGAAAAGCTTTGCTTGCTTTCCTGTCTGGCAAGCATGTCTATTATAGGTTAAAATTGTTTAATTTTGCTGAAGTCAAGAGTAATTGTTGTACACATGCCCAATCATTGGACATAAATGGTATCCGAACATGATACACAGCAAGTTGAGTTTCTGATATGAGCTTTGCACAGGGAGAGAGCCTGTATATGGAGTTTTGATCAGTACAATGATTACCCCCAAAAAAGACCCATTTTTATAATAGATATGTCAGATAGCTCTGAACAACCAAAATAGCTAATTGAAATAGTCACGCTATACTTAATGCACTTATACTTTATAATATAGAAGCATGTTTCTGCCAAGTAATAAAAAAGGTCATTGTAACTTTTTATCTCACTATTTGGACTTTTTTTTCTGCAATTCTGCGAAAAATCTAAATTGCAAGATATAGGCCTAAACTATTGGCCTAAACTCAGAATTCTGATTCTGTTTTTCACAATTCACAGTTTATAGAATTGTGACTTTTTCCCTCAACTTTTTTTAATGAAATGTTTACATTTTGCAATTCTGTGATTTTGTAACTGAGGAGGAGCGAATGTAATTTGTGCCTAATGGATGGAGCTAGAATATCCAACCACACCCTAACCATACCCACAATTCTATCCCTCCACCCCATTAGACGTCCAGAGAGGAGGCCCTGATAGCACACGTACATCACGGAGACATCTTTTTGACTTCTGCAAGATGTTTTTTTTTTTTTTTTTTTTTTTTTAAGGGTGTTTGCTCATCTGCAAAACGTCTATAGGACGTTTCCTATCAGAAGTCAAATAGACGTTTAGAAAATGTCTTTAAGATGTTTATGATTTAGAATGTATATGAAACTGACATCTGAAAGACATCTATCAGATGTTTGTACACAGCAGATGCTTTCCAGATGAAGCGATCTTTAACAAACATCTTGCAGATGTATGTGCACTATCTGGGTCGTACATCATATCGGGAGAACAGACCACAAATGTTCAGCATGTTGTCCTTTTTCATACTATTACAGTGGTATGCAAAGAAAAGAAAAAAGAAAATAATCATGTGGAAAAGAATGTAGTCACAATCTGTGATGGCGAGGAACGATGGAGATGAGGAATAAACGAAACAGTCTTTAATCCATGGAACACAGGGTACATCAACACTGGAGACAGCAGGAAACACCTCAACGTAACGAGTAGAACCGACAGAGACAGACTAGGACTTAAATACAAGGGATGATTGGGGAAACACAGGTGTATGGGATGACTAATCAAACTAATAACAAAACGAGGACAGGAACATGACCAAATCAGGGAGCAGAAACAAGGGCAAAACATGACACAGACAGTCCATCATCCTGACAGCAGTGACAATGGCTCTTGCCATAGATATTCTTGTTATAACATGTCACGTTAAAATACCATGAGTTACGTTATTCTCATTATATCTGAAAATAAATTATGAAGGAAAATCGACAGCTCATTCAGTCAAATAGACGGATAAGCTTTATTTGTAGGGCAACCTTATGGTTTAAAACAGTGTTTCTCAACCCTGGTCCTGAGCGCCCCCCAACACTGCACATTTTGTATGTCTCCCTTATCTGACACCCATTTCAGGTCCTGGAGTTTCTTTTAATGAGCTAATGAGTTGAATCAGGTGTTTGATTAGGGAGACACACAAAATGTGCAGTGCTGGGGGGCACCCAGGACCAGGGTTGAGAAACACTGGTTTAAAATGATTAGTTTTAGTTTTTTTGAATGGAAGTTCCCCAAACCAGAAGTACCACCCATAATTCAAAAAGCAGTAGGCTTGTCAAGAATAAGGCGGATAATAAGATCGCAAGTTCAGCAATGAAAGTGGCTTAAGCATACAAACCCTTCGCCTACCAACTGCTCTGTGTTTGTCCAATCCATGAACATTGCCACTGGCCATGTTTGCATTATTTAGCATAGCATTATTGAATAATAACATTTATTCCTCACTAAATATACAGTATCTGGAAACAAACAAAAAAACGTTTAAACATTGCTGTAGCGTGACGCTCCTATTATCACACTATATTTCATAAAAAATGTATTGTATGGGGATGTTATGAAAGTCACATGCAGGCCATATGCTACCCAGATTACATAAATGCTTCATAGCATTGCTTGTTTTATTGATGACTCATTTATTGTAGCATGACAACTTGCTGTATGGTTTAATTCTGATGAAAACAGCATTCTTTAGTTTACAGTAAATGCCGTAAGTCAGGTAGTTTGATCGATCATTAAAAAAAAGACATTTACAGTGTAAGTTTAGACAAATGCAATGCCCTTCTGGTGAAATGTAATTATGTAATTTTAGTAAAACACTGACTTAAATTATAGTTGGGAGCAGTTTATTTATTGAGGGTGTTTATGAAAACAACAAAACTCCACCATAAATTTCACATAAATCTTACTGTTGTAACAAGAACAGCTCATATTGTTTCTCCATTATATATATATTTAAAAAAATTCTCAAGCTACCTTTGATTGGGATTGGCTTCTTTTTTTCATTGCATCTTTTTTTTTTTTTTTATTGTGCAATGTTCTAGCAGATCTGTGTAATTGAGAGTTTGTTTAGTTGTCTCCAAAAGAGACAATACTGTGTCCACATTTTCCATTATCATTCCTCAGAAAGAACATTTGAATATGTTTTTTTTTATACTTCAATGACTCTGGGGAATGTGCTGTATGAGTAGGCCTACACAGAAAGCATATGCCTAATTATTTCTACTTATTTTTATGAGTTAAATGCAAATAATGAAAATACTGCATTTCAGAAAAGACCTTCAAAAAATCCAGTGGAAAGCAAATTATGATACTAAAAATACAGTTTGCTAATGCATTGTTTATGAATGTATGTATTTGGAGATTAGTTGTATAAACACACCATTTTTTAAGTTTACTGTCATTATGCTTACATGAATTTGTCAATTTGTTGTACTGACATTCTAAATACATTACCCTCTTTTATATTTATCATAAGGTACATAATAGAGTTACTTCCATCTGTTCCAGTTTAGACTGCAACAGGTCTTGGTCTTTCTAATTATGATTGTGGCCATCCAAAAAAAGTTATACTTCTGTTTAGTAGATAGCTAGTAGTAATTATGGTTAGACTGACTTTGTTAGATGATCATAGTTCATGAATGTTTAAAACAACTACTTACAAGAAGGTGGTTTAATGTAAGGGTAACTAATATTCAACATTTGTTGTATAAATTTACTTTACAAAACAGATTGTTGTGTTTCTATAGTAATAACTGGTTTAATTGTCTGTTGATAAGCATAGATATTTATCTAAAATACTATGTACTGATGTTTCAAGTGTTTTGGCAAGTTAAAAATGTCCTCTCTTGTGTTGATTATCTCCAGAGCTCTCTAAGCTCTGAATGTAATTGCAAGCCAGGACTTGATTGGCTCTTGAGTTGTTGGCTTTGGGCCAGCAGACTTTCTCCATATAATAGCGGGAAGCAGGACGACAGCTTCTAAAAGAGAGAGCAGACAACAACTCATTTGGTGTGGTGGAATAACTCTACAAACCTAAAGTGAACAGATCAGAAAATGTGTAAAGGATTAGCTGCCCTGCCCCAGACATGCCTGGAAAGGTAAGATCTTTAAAACATTTTAGCAGCACCATGTATTAACTTAAAATTCACTCCATGCTACATTAACTACGCAAGTCGGTTGGCAGCCTCCTTTGGGAAACAGTGCTTGTGTGTTTTGCAATATCTGTGTATTCTGGAGCAGCTGGGAATTCTCAAAATACCATTTTGAGAAAGTCTGTATGGTGTTTTGTATGAGGTTTAGGTAATGAGTATTGATCACTGTATATAGGAAAACTTTATTCATTATTTAATTTAATAATTTAATTTATGCATTTAGCAGACGCTTTTATCCAAAGCGACTTACAGTGCATTCAGGCTATACATTTTTTACCAGTATGTGTGTTCCCTGAGAATCTAACCCACAATCTTTTGTGCTGCTAACACAATGCTCTACCACTGAGCCACAGGAACATTTGGCCTCAGAGTTGTCGTTTGGTTAAATAATTTCAATTATTCAATATAAATTTTATAGAATCTGAAGGATTGTACATTTTGTATTGTGCATATGTACTGTATGGTACATTTTAAGTTTATCTTATTTTCCACTTCTTTTAGTTTTTTTTTCTTCTTCTTCTTCTTCTTCTTAGTTTTGTCTCTGAAAACATCAAGGTTCCCCAATGTTACCAAAAACCAGTACACCCTGAACTTTGTTTAGTTCTCTGTTCATAACAAGATTTGGAGCAGAATTCCTGAGAACAGACTAGCATAGAAGTATAGCAATGAGGACTTCTATTGTGACTATTGGGCCATACTCTGATTAAACAATTTGTGCTATTGACTCATTCACTGTGTAAACATATGTTTATCACTGTTCTTGGCTTTGGTCTTAATGTCTGGCCCCGGGGCCTGGAGTACTTCTGAAAAGTCTATTTGTACATCAGAAAGACAGTTTTAAGATGGCAACATGAGGTGGTTTATAATGTTGCATTAGATAATTGAGCCATAAAATCTGAATTTTAATAAATGGGCTTTTTAAGCTGAGAAATGTGTGCATTGATGTCAGTATTTTTTGGAACAGTAGCTATGTCTGTGGCAGCAAGATGTTCACGAAACCTCAACAAATCACCAAGTTTGTTGACGTCACTTCATCCACAGTCATCTGGGAGGAATATGATTTGTTTTTGTTTTTTTGTCACAAAACATACAAAAAAGATATTGCATCTGTTTTTATCTCTACAGGGAGTGTGAAATAGTCCTGAATAGGTGTGAATTGAACACCTTCAACACGTGTTGTTTTATTGTGTCATCTGTCAAACTGTAGTAATTACTGTACTGATGACAGCTGTACAGGTCAATAATAAGCAGTGAAGAAAAGGTTTCTATAGCTGACGTGCAAAAGGATAAAAACTACATGGAACAAATTATCATTCTCTGTAAAACAATATGTGTATTTTGACAGAAGAAAATAGATAACACTAGGCTGATATTTTATAATCTGTTGACAGGTATGTTGTACATTTTGGAAATGTCCTCAACATTTAAATTGAAATTCCATTCATACATAACACGAATCATTTATTAGTGTATGTTAAACGTGCTAATGGACATCTGTATGGATTTGTGTTTGTGCTGTCTTCAGGGCTAAGGAGATCAAGACTAAATTGGGAACTCTGCTTCAGAAGCCAGAGAATTCCATCGACCTTATTATCCCCTACCAAGAAAAGCCTGAGAAGAAACCAGAGAAGCTTCAGAAGTGAGTTCCTGTTGGCTCTGTTCACTTTCCCTCTAATGTTTTCTCTTCATCTCTCTTTTTCTCTTGATGGGGACTTCAGCTCTTCAGTCTCTTTACATACTTCTCATACTCATTTAGACCAAAAAGTCTGTGTATACAAAGAGCCCCTTTAAACATAAGTCACCATTAGTTTAAATACATTTTTAAAAATGTTTAAATAAAACTGAAATGACCATTCGAAATATTCTGTTTGCACTTAAAGGTGGAAATTTCAGGATGATTGTTGTATGTTTTCAGGTGGAACTCATCCACTTAAAATGGGGGAAGTCATCAACCATGATGTTTAAACGTGGAAATCGTTTCAGGGGGGTTTTGGGGGGGTTTCAGGTGGAAATCATCCACTATGATGTTTAAAGGAGGAAATCATCTAAGAAAGAGTGTTCAAAAAACAGTCATCCTGAGATGCTTTGCACCTTTGAGTGCAAACAGAACATTTCGAAAGCCAGAGGCGGACAGTAACTAAGTACATTTACTTGAGTATTGTTTTATTAGTAATCACTCTTGGGGCTTCATGAAGTGATTTCCCAGCATTTTTTGAACACTGACCAGTTGCAAATGTTATATTTATTTACAACAATTCAATAATAAGTAGTTAATATTGTGGTATATATTAGACACAATATTGTCTGATTTTGCTCAATTGTGTACGTGAAAATATTACCTATAAAGCCACAGAAGAACTGTTGTGCGTCTCCTAATAAAACACAAAAGGTGTTGGACTGAAGCAGGAACTGCACAGACTGTTCTGTGTGTGACATCAAAGAACAGCAAGAGCGATTAGACAGCATTTAAAATGTTTGTTTTGATGTCAAATAAGTCTTGCTGTTTTGCATTTTTGGTAAAGCAGTGTTGCTGTTGTAAAGTTATACAGCTACAGTTGTGTTGCTGGGTTTTAAAGCAGGTTTGATTTTTTTTCTCTTCCTTATCACTCTGTATTTACAGGATTTCACTGTACTGTATTCAGCAGGTGTAATGTATTCTAAGTTGCTTCAGAAGTATTGCAAGTATTACGTACAACCATAAAACAGTGCATTGACATAAAAAAGGAAATTTACTTTTGGTACGTAAGTACTTTTAAAAGCAAGTACTCCAAATTGGTAACCACTGGTGCTCACTGGACAAAGAGGTAAATCCAAGGTACTCATGTTGTGAGGATTAAAAAAAGGCCTATGTTCCACAGGCCATAGAGCATCTTAATGTTGTTTGCCAAGCACACATTTCAAGCCTTCTTCAGGGTGCTACTATAGTCCCTGCAATATATTTTGTCTTTTTTTATAGTTTCTGCTGTACACCATGTTTTACTCACAAACAGAAATCTTAGATAGATAATAGAAAAAAAAGAGTGTTTTTTATGTAATATATATATATATATATATTCTTAAATACATGAAACTAAAACAATAACTATAAAAGCGATGTTTTGCCCTTATATTAGCCAATATTTATTATCAGTAGCTTACAATAATAGTGACATTAATAATAATAACCAAAATGCCATATTTCTAAATAGGGGTGGTGCTGTGTGGTTTGAAATGCTTGTATACTTATGTCGTGCGTTAAATTCATATGGATCAAGTGCTGGTTATCACTTCAATGGAGCGGTGAAAGCATTGTGCCAAAATCACCGGTCCGGTCCGGTCCGGTCCAGCTGTTCTCTCGCACTGCAAGGTTTAATCAGATAACACCTTTTCATCACATGGTTTTTGGTGTTTGTTTCCCATGCGCTCCAGTAAAGCCGAGGTGATTAAAAATACCTGCAACTCTAGTTTTAACCAGTGCAAAGATATTGCATCGCTCATAACTTTTTGAAAGAAATAGCAGACACTGGACAAGGATGAATAATATGAGTGGGCGGGTGGGGTTTCGGCGATTGGCCCACTGGGAAAGTACAGGAGCTGCCATCGGCCAATCAATCTAGGCCTATTTTTTTTTATTTCCTCCACAACCAGTCAGGGGTACCTTCATTGCTCGGGCCCTGGGGCTTCAGCCCCATAGTTTTTATGTTAGCCTGGCCCTATTTGTGGATAACTATTTTTAAGTATTATACTGTAGAAAATGATGAGGTTCTAACTTGGAAAGCTACAGCAAAGAAGCAAAGTTCAGTGTGAATTCATAAAAAAAGCATGAGAATAGAGCACACTAACTACCTATTCATCTATTAATGCCCATAATTATACAGATTATCAGATGTAACTAAAAGGTTGAGGTGTGGAGAAAAGGGCTGAACAGCGGAGAGCAAGGGAGTCCGAGAGAAAAAATGAGGAAGGCCATATTAGTACATCCTGTAATGGAAAACTGAAAAGAGTCTGTTTATAATGAAAATTGTGTCCAAATTGACCGTAAAAACATTTGCAGACCACTTCAGCTCCATTTTACTTATGTAATGCCTTATGTAAGTGTTGATAATGGGGTTGTAATTTTCAAGAAGAAAAATAAATAAATAAATAAATATCCTAATCACGCAGGATAAGACATGTGAATAGAAAATACATCAGTAATCAAGTTAGACTGAAAGACATGTTTAAGAACTGGACCAGGCACGTGCACACATAGATATCAAAGGGGGCTTGAGCACCTGCCCTTTTTCTTCCTCGAGAGAAAGTGTCCTTTTTTCTGGGGAGTTTTTTTTTTTTTTGAATATATGTGACCCTGGACCACAAAAC
>NW_015666491.1:565225-567516 GCF_001515625.1 Sinocyclocheilus rhinocerous
TGTGTGTGTGTTTCTGTTTGCGCACAGCTTTCCCTGTCAAACAAATAAAACATCTAAATATTAGGCTGGGTCGGGAAATGTTGAGACTCTGTCGAGTTCCGGTTCCGATGCCTTTCTCCCCTTTGCATCTACGCGCACGGCGAGCAGCACAGCAGTATAACAGTATTGCACACATTGATCGGCACATCACACACAGACAGGCAGAGAGCCGCAGAAGTGAAGCCCTCCCTCCCTTTCAAGTTGTGTTTGTTTTGGTGTGGAGGTGAGTGGTGATTAACAAAAGACCTGTGCCTCCATTTTACAGCTAATTATTCAAAAGACAAAAGGCAAATAAAGTTCATTTGTCTTGCTAACATCCATGACTCATGAGCGACCATGTAATAAGTTAGCTAAAGTTTAGCTAAGGCAATATATCATGGGTATACAGGCTAACTTAATGGAGAAACGACAGCTGAATACAGTAAAATTAATAACGTCATTAGAATCGCCACATTGATATGCAAATTATTAAGTAATTAAAATGTGCTAATTTGCATACATTTGATACATATATTGCTAATAATGCCCTTTTCTTTCTGTGTACGTACCATATTTCTTAATCACATGTAATTTTACATGTAATGTAAATGATTATACCATTGACTGTGTTTGGAAACTTGTTGGCCATATACAAAGAGGAAAATACTAAGTGAAGGAATCTGCTTGTTTTGTTCAGACCCACACCTGAAGAAGCAGCCCAGTGGCGTGAGTCCCTTGACAAGTTCCTTTCCAACAGCTGTAAGTATGATGTTTATGTTAATGGCCATTCGGTTGCATTTTACATCCTAAAAGTTCTTCCAGGCATGACCAATCAATGGAAGGTTTAGTTTATCAGTTGAGTATGTAAAACACATTTTAAACATTTGTATATATCTGTCGGTTTAGAACCTCTGGAAATCTATGAAGTTGCACTGATGCACTTGATTTGGTATGCGTAAATAGCTTGTGCTTGAACGGACACCTTTAAAAGCTACACATCTACGAGAATGTTCAGTTTAGATCCATAAAAAGAAGATTCTCTCTGAGTTACAAGCACACATAAGCAAACATTTTCTAAATCACTTATAGACTTCTAGTGTTTTCATGTGGAACTAATTATAATTCAAAGAAAACCTTTGCTTTATTTATTGTTTTCCGACTGAAGATGTCCTCGTGAGGTTTTATTTTTTTTATTTTTTCAGATTTTGTTGATTCTAGGAACATTTCAAAGTATAATGCACACACCTAATTCTTTGACCATCCTTATTGAAATTAAACCTGCACTACATAACTTTGACCTGTCTATAGCCACCTCTGGTTGAAACAAAAATTGAAAGGTTGTCACTGCTCTTCTTCGTGGGATGAATCTGATTGCAAGAAGCAAGTCCTATAAGATAGAGATATTTAAAACTTCTGTAGTCTGAGCAAGTAGCATATGTGCTGCTATAGTAACCAGACCTTATTTTCTCAGTTTACGAACAAGCAAAGACGAATGAGGTAAACCTGAAATATCCCACCAAATCGAACTTGACTGCTCAAAATATAAATTGTCATTGTTGGCTTAAGGCTCGTTCACACCAAGGACGATAACTAGTAGAGTCCATAACAGCAGAGTCCTATAATGATAACTGCACAGAAGAATAATATTGCTGGAATAATTTTCAGAATGACTTTGTTCAGCGGATGAACGATAAAAACATTGACAGCCAATGAGAATCCACTCGACTTTAAGGAGTTTGAGCATTTAAAGTGGCAGACATGCAGCACATGCTTATAAGAAACAGAACGTTATCATCCAATGGTGTGAACGCTAATATAGTTATCATTATGGTTATCGTACTTGGTGTAAATAGGCCTTTGCTGTAATGAAGTTTGAACAACGATTGCTTCTGTAGTGCAACTTTAAAGTGTATTCCTTCTCAGCAGTAAATTATCTAACTTTTCTTTATTTATCATTGTAAAACTCATTTCTGACCATCTGACTCACTGTTGGTTCTTCACAAAAAACAAAAACAAGCAAACCTGTAAATAAACAAAATGTCAAAAAAAGATCATTTGTCTGCACAGAAGGGCTGAACTAGTCAATTGTAGTTTGGAAAACAAATCCTTGTTATTCATTCAATTATTTGTTTCAAGGCCAGTTTGTCATGTTTAATTATAGCATTTTGCCTTGGAATTTTATTTTAGAGTGGACTGTTTGCAGATTAGCCTAATCAGTCCGTACTGCATTATATATATACTATATATATATATATATATATATATATTTTTTT
>NW_015666491.1:567536-578553 GCF_001515625.1 Sinocyclocheilus rhinocerous
TTTTTTTTTTTTTTATATAAGAGCATTTCTTTTGTGTTGAACCTAAAACGCCATTCCCACCATTCCCATATAAATAATTGCAAGTCTTAAAATAAATCTGCATTGGATAGTCAGTAATTACATTGGTTGATCCACAGAGGTGATTCATGTACTTGAATACCACATGCTGTAATACAGCATGGATTTGTGAGGGATTGCATTAAGGGCTGTGTGCCTTAGGCATGCATGGCGGTAATGTTTGGATAAGGATGTTAAGAGCTGGTGGGACCGGGGTCTCCGGTGGCAGCTTGTCGCCAACACATTAGCACAAAAAGAACACACAGAGCTGTACTCACTCTAATAGCTTTTCCACATTTTTAATTCCATAGACGGCCTGGCCACCTTCAAAAGCTTCCTCAGATCTGAGTTCAGCGAGGAAAATATTGAGTTCTGGGAGGCTTGCGAGGACTTCAAAAAGACCAAGTCCCCCCTGAAAATGGCCATCAAAGCAAACAAGATTTATGAGGACTTCATTCAGACCGGTGGGCCCAAAGAGGTTTGTTTGTTTTGCCATTGTTTTTTTGTTTGTTTTTTGTTTTTTGTGCTAATCACACTCAGATTTACAGTTCAGATAAAAAAAGTACAGTGCTTCAGAGGTAGAAGGAAGCAGTTCTCCATCAGACTCGTTATTCATCTCCTGTGAAAATATGTTTCATATCAGTTGTTTAGATCACTGTATAAACGCTGAGGCCAATGTTCTCCCCCCTAAATATCCCCAAGGAGCTACTGTATAAAAACTTGAAAGTGCCGTTAAGGTACCACTCCTTCAAGTTATTTTTTTAAGTCAGCATAAGCTTGTGTTCTGCATCTGAAATACATCATTTAGGCATATTGTTTTATCTACATGATTGTTGGTTACTCATATTTGATATTTAAGCATCTTGAGCTGGATATAACCTAATGAAAATGCTGTTGTCCACTCAGGTATTAGCAAGGTCATTTAATGTATAATGTTTCTAATAGCCAAAAAGGTTGTAGGTTCTAACCCTGTGCCACTAAAACCCACATTTAAACTCATGCTGTCCTTTTGTTTAAAGCTTAAAAATAATTCAGTAAATGATCGTGTTATTTTTTTTACAGCCATTAGACAACATACCAAATTTTGATAAATGTAGCAATAGCTATTTGTTTCTTAGTGACCATAATGTTTTTTTAAATCAATGAAATGCAAACAGTGTCTCATTGCCATTTTAAATATAACTTTTTCTAATTATGTGATTGTTTCCGCACCAATATTTTGTACTGATATTTTTTTAGTTCTGTTCTTTCATTATTATGATCAAACACTTTGATTGTGCATATTACAATAAAACAAAACAAAATCTAAATACATTTAAATATAAAACAATGATTTAAAAAAATAAATGGGTAAGACACATTCAAAACAAATGGAAACAAATGGTTGCTGCTTGCAAAGATTTAATAATTAACAAGTCAAAGACTTTTGAGGCATTTCTCTATATCAGATTATGTAAGGAAACTGATATGGTCAACATGATGGTCAGGAAGAAAATAAAAATGAATACAATTCTCTAATCCAGCCTGTATTCGTAAAAACTGCAGGGAATCAGTCAAATTGTCTGAATTCGTTCCAGAAGACAGACTGCTCCACAGCCCTCCTAGAGTGCTGAGACACTGTCAAAGTTGAAATAATGTGTTTCTTACTCATTATTTTTGTCCAATTTGAAGCATTTTGTGACTGACTTTTACACACTTCCTCCTTATCCCCAATATCATGCTTTTAGGTGAACATCGACCACTTCACCAAAGATGTGACTCTGAGGAACCTGGTGGATCTTTCTCCCTCCTCTTTCGAGCTGGCTCAGAGCCGGATCTACACCCTGATGGAGAAAGACTCCTTCGGTCGGTTCCTGCGGTCTGAGCAGTACCAGGAACTCCTCAAGTAAACTGACTTGTCCAGCTGCAGGGAGACTCATCACTTTGGTCACAAATTTATGTCACAGAAATCATTTTTACTCCAAGTCTTTAATGTACACTTTTTGACAAATTTCTAAAGCTCATTAAACGATACCACAGTTGGTGGAAGTGGAAAACATCGGGAACGGTTGCAATGTCTCCCTGCAGCTGACTGAACTGGCCCACTGCTAACAAGAACATCTTAACACAATGTGATTCCTGCCCAGTGCTCTGAATGTCAAAGTCAAGAACTTCAATAAAAGAAGTTGATTAGGGTTAAGAAACAGTATTGCTCCTTATAAAAGTGTGATTTGTCATTAGCAAACATTTAATTTGTACAAGTGCAAAATGCCAAGGATTTGAAGCGCCTCTTAAAATCTTGTATATATGTCCTATTAATTGGAGTCACACTCTTTTCTGACCCCTGTAGACTAAATAAAGACTAAAACTGATCCCCACTTGTAATTTATGGCTTTTCGGATAAGTGCAGAAGTGTTTCATGTACTTTTGATGAGGACGTTCTGACCCGAGCATCTAAGCAGCATGTTCATCAAGGGGAAGAGGCTGGGGAATGGGAACGGGAGATTGTGGGCTTTTTCTTGGAAATGTTTGCGTTAACATTAAAATGACCAAATGGTAAACCAATGGAAATCATGGGGAAACGACCCACTTAGTATTGAAAGCTAACTATAAGTCAAAGCTAAAAAAAAAAAGTGTGACATGTTAAGATGCACTCCAGTCTCTGGGAACTTGTTGTTTGGGTTACCGTAAAGCTTAAAAATAATTCAGTAAATGATCGTGTTATTTTTTTTACAGCCATTAGACAACATACCAAATTTTGATAAATGTAGCAATAGCTATTTGTTTCTTAGTGACCATAATGTTTTTTTAAATCAATGAAATGCAAACAGTGTCTCATTGCCATTTTAAATATAACTTTTTCTAATTATGTGATTGTTTCCGCACCAATATTTTGTACTGATATTTTTTTAGTTCTGTTCTTTCATTATTATGATCAAACACTTTGATTGTGCATATTACAATAAAACAAAACAAAATCTAAATACATTTAAATATAAAACAATATGTAAATATTATAACAAAAATAAATGGGTAAGACACATTCAAAACAAATGGAAACAAATGGTTGCTGCTTGCAAAAATTTAATAATTAACAAGTCAAAGACTTTTGAGGCATTTCTCTATATCAGATTATGTAAGGAAACTGATATGGTCAACATGATGGTCAGGAAGAAAATAAAAATGAATACAATTCTCTAATCCAGCCTGTATTCGTAAAAACTGCAGGGAATCAGTCAAATTGTCTGAATTCGTTCCAGAAGACAGACTGCTCCACAGCCCTCCTAGAGTGCTGAGACACTGTCAAAGTTGAAATAATGTGTTTCTTACTCATTATTTTTGTCCAATTTGAAGCATTTTGTGACTGACTTTTACACACTTCCTCCTTATCCCCAATATCATGCTTTTAGGTGAACATCGACCACTTCACCAAAGATGTGACTCTGAGGAACCTGGTGGATCTTTCTCCCTCCTCTTTCGAGCTGGCTCAGAGCCGGATCTACACCCTGATGGAGAAAGACTCCTTCGGTCGGTTCCTGCGGTCTGAGCAGTACCAGGAACTCCTCAAGTAAACCGACTTGTCCAGCTGCAGGGAGACTCAGTTCTTTGGTCACAAATTCATATCATTTTACTCAAACTAAAAGTCTTTAATATACATTTCTGACACACTTCTAAAACTCATTAAACGATACCGCAGTTTTTTATTTGGTAAAAGTGGAAAACACCAGGCACAGTTGCAATGTCCCCCTGCAGCTGACTGAACTGGTCCACTGCTAACAAGAACATCTTAACATAAATTGTTAAAATTGCCCAGTGCTCTGAATGTCAAAGTCAAGAACTTTAATAAAAGAAGTTGATTAGGGCTTAAGAGACAGTATGCATTGTTCCTTATAAAAGTGTGATTTGTCATTAACAATCATTTAATTTGTACAAGTGCAAAATGCCAAGGATTTGAAGCGCCTCTTACAATCTTGTATATATAATGTCCTATTAATTGGAGTCACACTCTGATCCCTGTAGACTAAATAAAGACTTAAATCCCCGCTTGTAATTTATGACTTTTCGGATAAGTGCAGAAGTGGTACATGTACTTTTGATCAGGATGTTCTGACCCAAGCATCTAAGCAGCATGTTCATCAAGGGGAAGAGGCTGGGGAATGGGAATGGGAGAGTGTGGGGTTTTTCTTGGAAATGTCTGTGTTAATATTAAAATGCCCAAATGGTAAACCAATGGAAATCATGGGGAAACGACCCACTTTGTGTTGAAAGCTTCACTATAAGTCAAAGCTAAAAAAAAAAAGTGTGACATGTTAAGATGCACTCCAGTCTCTGGGAACTTGTTGTTTGGGTTACCGTTGTTGAAAGTTGCTAAGATGGGAATTTCAAGTAGGAGGGAATCTCTATAAAGCACTGGGCACATCATTTTTTATTCTAAAGGAAATGTTTATTCCCATGCCACTTTAAAAGCAGAAAACATTTAGATTAAGTCATGGAAACCCAAAACATCCAAGTGTTTTTTTTTCTTTCTCCGACTTCCTACAGCAACCATTTATCACAATAACATAAATATATACACACTGTAATACCTATAAACTATTATACTCTACACAAGAATGATTACTGCAAAATGTTATTGAAGTTAACATCTATTGTTTGCCCTAAGCATGTGCAGGCAGTCGTGAGTTGTAAGTCAAGTTATTGCAGATAGAACGGCATATCAAACATACGTAACCCACAAGTGTGATATTCAGTGTTCTTTTGCATGTTTTTATTTAAAGTGTGTTTCACAGACACATATACTCTTGCATGTTTCTTTATTATACTGTGTGTAGCTATGTCACTAAATCTAATAACATTCATTCATATTATGAGCAGTGGTAGGTGCCTCCAGAAGTCCTTACTGATGTTCCAAAAGCAAATTATTAGTTCACTGCAGGACAGGTTTAGTTTAATATGGCCATCAATAACTGGGCATCACCAACTAAATTCAAGATAAATTGAATTAATCCCACAAGAATTTTAAGAGCAGTAACAGCTCTTTTAGTTAATTAAAAAATATACATATTTTAAAATTATGATTTTTTTTTTTGCCTAAAAATTGTCAGTAAGGACTGACAGAGTACCTTGCTTATACAAGAAATCTGCATAAAACTATATGCATGTATGTTTGTAGTTGATCATATAAAATCCATAATCACATTAAAGTTCTGAAGATTATTTTTTTTTCGATGTACATATCAGCCTTTTACAAATGACTTTAATTTATTATCTTTAAGATTGCTTGTCTGTTTGTTTGATCTTCAAGGTAAAAATGACTAAGATAAGATTGTGTCCTTTCGGTTATTTCTAAAAAAAATATGAGGCCTGATTTTGTCCTTTTCTTTACCAAGCAAGGCTAGTAAATCAGCAAAAGTAAATCAGACACTTAAAAGTTAAGCTTTGTTTTCCTCCTCTCTGTATTATAATTGTTCTGAATCATCATGGAATTACTCAGCATTGTTTAATGGTACTCCATTTTGGCAAGCATGGAATTTCAGTAATATCTGTATTCCCAAGAGAACGTTGTTAAAATGCCAAATCTGAATAATAATGCAACTGCTTCCTGACTTCCTGTACGGTAAGCTCTCTCATCCATTTCCTTTAGCCACTCGACCAGAGTGTTTTATTCACACAACCGTGATAAGATGAGTGGATATGTGTGAAGAATAGAAAGATATAACAAGAAAGACAGAGGAAGAGAGAGGTGGAAAATTGAGATGAAGCAGATGGGCGATGGGAGGTTGCCAAAATAAACAATGTCAGACGCAAACATGTTCACATTCATTACCACTCTCATTCCTAGAAATAGGCGTAGACTTGTGCCTGTGGCTTAAACCCCTTGTGTACTGGCGGAACCGAAAGACATTTCTTGAGTTGCATCAAAAAGGCACCCTTTTCATAAATGCCAAACAAAAGAGCATCTCCATTTTGCTTTGTCGATGTCCAGACTGTAGGTCAGGATCATCAAAACTGTTCTTTATTAAATAGTTTTTGTTCTGCTGCTTTTATCAAAGACATACAAGAACATAACTAATTTCATTTAAACAGCAAATGCACGCATCCAATTAATCTCTGCTTAAACAAGGTTAAACCCTTTTGAACATTCTATTATAAGCTGACTCATTACTCTTTCACTGTCACTTCTCTGATGAATAAAAAATTAATAATTTTTAAAAATGCTTACTGATTCCAAAGTTTTACACAGCTGTAGTGTATGAATCAGTCAAATGAACTAAGAACATTTTCTTCAGAAAATGTGCAAATACTTTCATCTTCATTTTTAACAATATACTGTTTTATAATTTAAATTAACTTTTTATTGTAAAATGTT
Source organism: Sinocyclocheilus rhinocerous (assembly GCF_001515625.1). Lineage (NCBI taxonomy): Eukaryota > Metazoa > Chordata > Actinopteri > Cypriniformes > Cyprinidae > Sinocyclocheilus > Sinocyclocheilus rhinocerous. Next base: position 573,943 of record NW_015666491.1, read on the forward strand.
TTGTTTGAAAAGTGTGTTTGTGCTATATGCCTCTTTAAAAAAATAAATGCCACAGGGTTTGAAATTTTCTTATAATGCAAATAAATTAATACATTATGTGTTCAAATACTTTTTATGGCTACTGTACATCTGTATATCCGTTCACAAATAGCGTGTCAGTTCACATGCCAAATTTATTTTTATGACAGTCCTCATTCGACACAATTGTGGTGGTGTTACCTCAGTGCTGAAACTATGTACAACAGTCATACCATACCAGGGCCAAACAATATTAAATCTTATCCAGGTATTAACAGCAGACTTACGACAGCTCGAGCTGAAGCTATAACAACGCACAAGAGTGTGAGAGTGTGTGTGTGGAACAGGATACTAATCATGCCCTTACGGCACAATAATGCTGTTCCTGCTATTTGCGCATGCACACAAATGGAAACAAATGTGGCTCGTACACACAAAAACAAAACCAGAAACCAGATAACGACTGTGCAGGGCTCAGATGGAAGGAGAGATAATGCTCTCTAAATACTCACTTCATATGGTCATTTGTGTAGTAAAACCAGACCGCTCTCATTAAAGAGACAGCTGTGAATTTGCTGTGTTTTTGATGGCTACCAAGATTTACATAGGTGAATGTAAATTCTAGGAAATCTAAATAATGAACTGTTAAGTTTGGCTTATAAAACTGTTTTTTTTTTTCTTTTAACAAACACCCAAAAATACCAAAACAATGTTATTATATTGATACAGCTATGTCCTTAATGCATTTCATACACTCTCAGAAAAAAAGTACAACGCTGTCTCTTAGGTAAGGTAAGGTAACTTATAACTTGCAGGTAACTGGTATATATAAGTAACTTAAAGTTACATATTAGTACTTTAAAGCAACGGTACGGGGTTTTTTTACCTTGAAATATCAGTTTCAAAATCTTTCTCATGGTTCACTGACATCTTTTTTGGGACGCTGCGTCCGAAATCGCATAGTTCCCCACAATATAGTATGTGAAAAACAGTATGTGAGGCGAGTATATGTCTGAATTCATAGTATTTTGAAAAACAGTAGGCAGCAAGTACCTGGATGACCTACTGTTCTACTTCAGGCGTGACTCTGAAGTGCGCATACGATGGACACTTTACTGTCCCATGAAGCCACGGGAGAGAAGTTATCAAATGGCAGTGAAGTGACGCAACGGACACTGGTAGATCATGACAGTAGCAACACGGCAGATGTAGTAAATTCAAATTCAAATACAGTACCTACTCAGACAGTACGCGATTTAGGATGCACTGCATGTTTGATTAGGAGTACAAATTTCCAGTTTAAAGGGTGGATTGCTTTACGGCAACAACAAATGCAGTAATTTCAACAGTGGTATATTTACGACAGTGAATTCCACTCACTTAACTGTAGGGGGCTCTAAAGTCGCAGAAATACACAAAACTATTAGTTGCTTTAAAAGTATATTAGTACTTCAAGTGTATAAGTGTCCCTTTTGAAATGATACTTTCTATGAAGTAGTTGTGAGTCTGAAATCGCACATTTATTCCCTCTTATTGTGGAGAATTAGGGGTTTTGGGCATCACCATGAGTTATATAAGGGGTTGGGGCAATTTCTAGGGAAGTCTGTTTCTGCCAGAAAAAAAATTAAGGTAATAGCGACCTTCTATCTCACAATTTAGACTTTTTTTCTTGCAATTCTGACATTTTTGTCTTAGATATAAATTCAGAATGGCAAGTTATACACCCAGAATAACAATATATGACTGTTTTTCTTGCAAATTCACAGCTTGTAATTCCAAGTTAACATCTCGCGAGTTTATATCACACAATTCTGAGAAGGAAGAAAAAGTCTAAATTGTGAGATAAAAAGTCGCAACAGCTTTTGACTTCATTTAAATACCCTTGGTACGCACTAGACTAGCACCATGGTTAAACTAGACTAGACTAGAGGTGTTCAGTCAGTGCACTGAAAACAAACTCGGTTAATTCGGCCTCTAATGTTTCCTGATAAATAGATTTTCAGATGCAGAATACAAATATGGCCTATTCTTCTTTGGTTCAAGCAAGTTCATTGCTGTTTTGTGTGTGTCTGCCATTTGAAAAGCTGCCCACTTCAATAACAATGATCAAACAGGCACTCCAGCACCTGAAGCACCAGAGCAGAGTGTAATTACATCAAGCCCTGTGCTGAGCCATAATGAGCAGCCTGCTGTCCTGCAGCAAGATCCTGCTGCGAAACAGAGAACACAGAACAGAGAACAGAGAGAGAGAAAGAGATAAATCGGTCAAGAAAAACAGCCTGTTCTCTGCTTTACCAGACACTCATTTGCTCCTCTGTAACTGCAGGCAAAGGCAAAACATGTCAAGTCAGTGTAGACGAGGGGTCCTGAGAAGTCACACGTTTCTTTTGGGAATCTAAAACAGCTATGCAGAAGGTTATTGAATTGTTTTTGTAGGTTGTTTTGTAGGCAAATGTGAGCACATAATAGGGCTTGAATAACTTTGTAAAATGTTTACCTATTATATTCAAAGCTGGATTGTCAAAAACTGTGGCTATAATGGCAGCGTCCATAATGACCTTCACTCAAAGTCATCAGCAATATCTCAGTTTCACTTGCATTTTCCTTTGTCCTGAATTTAATTGAATAGAAAGCATAGGGTGCAAAGGGACTGAAAGGACTGAAAGGATTATTTTGAAAATGTTTTCTTTCCCAAAACACCAAATTGAAACAAGCACCACTTTTTTTCCTAAACAACAGTTTGTTGCTAAGCACTGCAAAATATTACTTATACATGTGGCCAGTAAATTTCAAATTGTAATTAAATCATTTTAATTTGAAATAATAATAATAATAATAATAATAATAATAATAATTTAAACATAAAAAGAAATTGTATATTATTGTTATACATATAAAATAATTTGAACATGTATATACAGTTATTTTGTGAAATTTTTAAATTGAGCTTTATGGTTTTCATTTTTGTTCAAAAGAATTAAATCAATGGTTTTTCAACAATTAAACAAATTGTTTAATTCAACACAAGATCCAATCCACTTAAAAATGGCACTAGAGATATAGTTGACAGACAGGAAGATTGAGGATGCCTATACTGAAACAAATTGTTTTCCATAAGTGAGGAAAAAATAGATTTGTTTTGAAGCATGTGCAAAGTGGGCTCAGTGACTGTGACAATCACAACAGAGAGTCATTTCTGAAACATGCCTTCAGCATTGTAGCTGTTAAATTGTTTGGTTACTAAAAGCAGGGAAAGGTTTGTTGTTCCAATAAAGAGTGTTCAGAATGATCTGTAAATGGTTTATCATTTACTGAAGTTGTTATTTATTTGTTGTTATTATATTTTTTTGATTATTTTACTCTTGTCCTATGTTTATTGTCTCAATATCTATAAGCTACTATTTTATACCATTTATGCCACTGTTTCCCTGGGGGGTCTTAATTTTATATATACATATACATGTATAGCGCTGGGTTAAAAAGGGACAAACCCAGCTATTGGGTTGTTTTGACCCAGCTATTGGGTTGTTCCCTTTCATGGGAACTTCGAACTGCGTCCTCTAGGGGTCGCTATGGGGAACGCCTCGTCGTGACCCGTGTCTGAAGCATACATTGAAAAAACACCAACAACACTGTGACGAGGCCATAACCCTCCAGCTCAGGTGAGCCTTCCTTTCTTCCTTTTTTCCATACAGAGAGTGAGAAGGAATGGAAGAGGCCGTTTTTCCTGACACATCCATCGATTCCAGCATACGAGTTATGCCAACATCGAGGCGATGCTAGAAAGCGGCTATGAGAAGATGCCCCTATAGAGAGACGCTGGTCAGCTATCTCTCGGACATTTTTTCTTACGCATCCATTGATTCCAGCATACGAGTTATGCCAACATCGAGGCGATGTGCGAAAGCGGTTATGAGAAGATGCCTCTATAGAGAGACGCTGGCCAGCTATCTCTCTATGGGTGAGACGTCCTCTCTTAAGACGCCCTCCTTGACATCTCGCTCGAATGGCAGGGCATACGCAGCAGCAGCAGGTCGGGCTGTCGCTTCATTGCACACGATGGTGATGCTCCACGCATATCAGGCTGACCTGCTGAAAGACCTGGATAAAGGCGAGGGCCTTTTTCCTGATGAGGTAGCTGAGTGCGCCGCATCCCGGATCTCGCTCTCCATGCTACTAAGCAGGCCACCTCTGCTAGCGACAGGTCCATGGTGGCTATGGTAGTGACGGAGGGACATCTGTGAGTGAACCAAGCAGATATCGGGGAAAAAAGAGAGGGGCTTTCTTCTCGATGTGCCGGTTTCGCCTTCCGTATTTTTGGTACCTCCGTTGAGACGGTGGTCGAGAAGTTCAGGGAGGCAAAGGCGTGCTCAGCGGCCTTCACGAAGGTCCAGATCTGAGCCCGAACAACCCAGGGGTCCTGGCCCGTCTCGGTGTCGCGGCTCGCGCTCCTCCCCCGCCCGCGGGTAAGGGTAGGAAGAATCGTGGGTCAAAGGAAGGTACGTAAAAGACCTAAGGGATGTGATCCAGGCAGGGTGTCTGATCCTAAATCAGAGTGATACCTCAGTATCTACTCATTTCCTTCGGGGGTCT
>NW_015666491.1:579170-597451 GCF_001515625.1 Sinocyclocheilus rhinocerous
GGTAATTTTATTTATTTACTTATTTACTATGACTTATTTTCTGAAGATATATGAATGGCTGACAACCCAGTTTTGAATAGTCAAGAATTACTCACTTTGTTCTCTCTCTCTCCCCCTCTCTCTCTCTCAAAAAAAAAAAAAAAAAAATTATATATATATATATATATATATGGATATACAAAATCTTAAGAATTAATCTTCAATTGCATGTTGTTTTAAAATGTCAAATTGTCAGTTGTCTGTTGGATCTATTAGTATTTTGGAGACCAAAACGATGGAGACGGTCATAACATTTTAATTTTATGTCATTTTATTCATAAATATGTAAAAAAATAAAAATAAAGATGGAACCAGTAAACAAATATGTAAACAACTCACATTTGGCAATTTATTCTAACAGGAGCATTTGTGATTTGATATGTAAAGTTTGCCTTACAGCCAAGACACAGTTTCACTACTGAGCGCATCCTAAATCATTTGCAGTGACAGGTAATACATTGCACATGCACATTTATCACATTCACTTGTCATTTTGTGGATTTTGAAGAGTGGCCAAAAGAAAAAGGAAATGCTGGAAATTTCACATTTGAAGTAGAAAGAACGTACATCACCTTTAAAGTTAAGAGAGCTTATACATAAACATATGTAAATATATGTATTACAGAGCATTACAAGAGTAAAGAGAATACGATTGGTTATTATTAGTGATGTTAATGGTCCTATTCTCATCAGAGCTTAAAAAAAATCCTAAGCAAAAAACATTTTCTGTCTGTAACAGTCATTTAAACTACGTCACAGGTATATTGTTTTCCCAAAGCCAATTCAATGGAATTTCAAGGTTGAGGAGTAGATGCGGGTTATTTCTGTTGTCAGTAAAAACATTGCCTGCACAAAACCCATTTAGATCATGCTCAAGCAGTGAAACTACACACTCTTAATGCTGCTGCAAAGCTAAAAGTGTTACAATCACAATGACTGAACCATTTAATGATTTGTAGTTTGGCTCTGGACTTACAACTCCACCGTTTTACACTGAAACGTGAACAAGCTTTAGACAGCCGAAATGAGTGGAAGTCACATTATGGCAAAGTTCGTCATATACTTTGTTCATCTAGGAGGAGATGGTTGAGGTTAGGCATAACTAGGCAAGCACTGACCGTGGTCAGAAATGTGTCGTTTTCCTTTCTTCTCTAAACTACAGGGTTTGTTGTCCAACAGTGGTTGAGACAGTTCCAGGAACAGTTTGGATTTCAGGAAGCGCCTGTACGAGTCCTTTTCCATGAGGGTGAAGATTTTGCTCTGAGCCTCCTCAAAACAGGATGAGTCACATCTTTCCAGATTCTTTCTAGTGAGTTCTCTGGTGGCCGAATCCAAATTCACCTAAAAATAATAATAATAATAGTGGAGATTTATGAGTACATTTTATATGTGATAAGGGAATAGACCTACTGCAGTCAAGCAGCACTCTCACCTCACTAGGGGAATCGACTTCAACGTATCGCTCAAATATCTTTCTAGCTTTCACATTCATCTTGTCCACTGATGTCTGCTTGAAATCCTCACAGGCTTCCCAGAATTCAATGTTCTCTTGGCTGTACTCGGACTGTGAAAAGGAAGTGAAAGCCTTCAGGCCATCTGAAAGGAAAGAATTTCAGTGAGACTCAATGTACTGAAAAAAGAATAAATTGCATTATATATTCAACAATATAATATAATATCCAAATTACAGTCAGAAGCAGCATTATTTAAGTATCACTGAGATACTAGTTTCTTTTGATAATATTTTGAAATCAAATTTATTTTATATATTCTGATTTCATGTTCATTTTAGTTGAAGTTTTGGTCATTTTTAATGTTTTTGTCATTTGTATTAGTTTTTGTTGTTTTTAAATGTCTGTAGAATGTTTTTCAGTTTCAGTTTTCATTATTTTAGTTTTAGGAAACTAGCTGAAATCAAAAAAATCTATTACATTTTTTTATATTTTATTTCAGTTAACATTTATTTAATTTCAAGTAAGTTTTTTTTTCTTTTTTCTTTTTTACTTTGAATTTTAGGTGACTATAATAACCCTGGTCCGAGAGCATTCAAATCTCCATCTGAACCCATTATTCTTAGGAAGCGGATGCTGAGGAGGTTTTGGAATGAAGAGGTCAGGACTTTGAGTTTGGGGGGGATTCTCTAAAAACTGTCCTAGTGGTTGATGACCCCTGTAGCCCACCAGAGCAGAACACTCAAGCTCTTCAGGGGCCACCAGTGCAGTCTGCAGACACGTAGCACACACTCTGGGGCATGAGGAAAATACGGTCATGGCCTGTCAGGCTGACAGAAACATATTCTCCTTTAACAGAGACATTAATGAGGACAAGGGCTCTTTGACAGCAAATACAAGGCCGAATAAACAAGGGTCAGTGCAGACATCTCAGGCTTTCTTATTAAAGCATTACTATGCTACAGCCTGTTCATCATTAACACATGCTGGTTTCTAAGATTTGATCAGGATGGTTGATTTTTTTATTGCATAACCAAATAATCTTGGCACTTACCTTCATTTTTAATCAGGTTGTTAAATGATGTTTTCCATTTCTCAATTTCAGCAATAGGGACTCTAGAATCAGAGGAAGGAATTAATATACAACAAAATATAAATGTTAATGTAAATACTATCAGATTAGCTTCAGTAATGGTTAAATACTGTACTATAATATATATAAATAATATTATTTATTAATTATATAATATTATATTATATTATATTAAGCCATGTTGGTCCAATCTTACCTGTTCACCACCTTCTCCTTCTCCTTCAGAGTCTTCTGATCTTGAGGTGGATCTGGCTTTTGAAGCAGGAAGCCAATCTTATGCTTTATGTCTTTGGCGCTGTTGGAGAAAACGTATAATTAAATGAATCTTTTGGCTTTAGAGAATCAGTTACGTAAACAATTATGAAAAACGAAAGCTGGTTTTGTGGAACTTTTCAAAGTAGTTTATTTTCTGTTAAATAGCTCTCAAACGACTGCTTCTAATTTATCACAGGCATTAAAAAAAACAATACCATTTTCCATTACTCAAAGCAAATTGTCATATCTTGATTTACTACTAGCAAAAACGACTTTGCTCTTAGTCCAGTTCAGAGTATACAGAGTATGAAATCATATATTGTCTTAAACATTTAACTAAAAATAAGAATATCGCTAATCATTTCCAATGAGGTAGTTCATACCTTTTCAAGCATGTTGCTGGGAGGGCAGCGAGCCCTTTACACATGGTGCTGGTGCGTAATACAAATCCAACGCTAGAGAAAAAGAGTCTTGAGTGTCACAACGCAGGTCCTCACAATCTCAATGCAGTCTCCTCCTACAACTGTCCTTTTATACAGCCCCAGCCCTCACAACACAAGAGCCAGCCAATCACAGCAGAGGTACAAACAAAGCAGATACAAAACCAAGGTAATTTCCAAAGATTATTTAAGGAAAGAAGTCACATAATAAACATGTGACAGAGTTTGTGTGGTGTACTTTCTCTGCACGTTTTACATGCTTTATTTGCTTTTGGACTTTTTTTCATGTGCATTTGTGCAATAAATGATCAAATAAAATAAAATCGAGCTTAGTAAAGGGACTTGTCAGGTATGATTTCTTGCATAAAGAAGCCAAACTTCCTAATAACATTTATAGTGGTTAACTATAATTTATATAGCTATAAATGTACTTAGCCTCATATAATGCATGTACAGTGGGTACGGAAAGTATTCAGACCCCCTTAAATTTTTCACTCTTTGTTATATTGCAGCCATTTGCTAAAATCATTTAAGTTAATTATTATATTATATTAAGCCATGTTGGTCCAATCTTACCTGTTCACCACCTTCTCCTTATCCTTCAGAGTCTTCTGATCTTGAGGTGGATCTGGCTTTTGAAGCAGGAAGCCAATCTTATGCTTTATGTCTTTGGCGCTGTTGGAGAAAACGTATAATTAAATGAATCTTTTGGCTTTAGAGAATCGGTTACGTAAACAATTATGAAAAACGAAAGCTGGTTTTGTGGAACTTTTCAAAGTAGTTTATTTTCTGTTAAATATCTCTCAAACGACTGCTTCTAATTTATCACAGGCATTAAAAAAAACAATACCATTTTCCATTACTCAAAGCAAATTGTCATATCTTGATTTACTACTAGCAAAAACGACTTTGCTCTTAGTCCAGTTCAGAGTATACAGAGTATGAAATCATATATTGTCTTAAACATTTAACTAAAAATAAGAATATCGCTAATCATTTCCAATGAGGTAGTTCATACCTTTTCAAGCATGTTGCTGGGAGGGCAGCGAGCCCTTTACACATGGTGCTGGTGCGTAATACAAATCCAACGCTAGAGAAAAAGAGTCTTGAGTGTCACAACGCAGGTCCTCACAATCTCAATGCAGTCTCCTCCTACAACTGTCCTTTTATACAGCCCCAGCCCTCACAACACAAGAGCCAGCCAATCACAGCAGAGGTACAAACAAAGCAGATACAAAACCAAGGTAATTTCCAAAGATTATTAAAGGAAAGAAGTCACATAATAAACATGTGACAGAGTTTGTGTGGTGTACTTTCTCTGCACGTTTTACATGCTTTATTTGCTTTTGGACTTTTTTTCATGTGCATGTGTGCAATAAATGATAAAATAAAATAAAATCGAGCTTAGTAAAGGGACTTGTCAGGTATGATTTCTTGCATAAAGAAGCCAAAATTCCTAATAAAATTTATAGTGGTTAACTATAATTTATATAGCTATAAATGTACTTAGCCTCATATAATGCATGTATAGTAGCATGTAATGCCCTGAAGAAATGAATCTGTGGCAAGAAATAAATGTTTCACATTAGGACTGCTACAAATGAAAATAAAGCTTTGCTCAAAGCAACTGAACATTTTGTTCTGTCCAAGTAATAAATCTCAACTAAACCTTAAAGAAATACTTCCTTTATGTCAAGGCCCCTTTATTATTTTGAACTGATCAACTAAATCAAGGCACAAATCTCCTCAATGGAAAAAAAGAATTTACTACAGTCTAAAAGGAAAATGCAAAAGGCCAATTCTGTAATGATCTGGAGACAGGAACAGACTCCTAATCCCCGGCTGTAATGTAATAGCTGTCATTACCCTGATTTACATATCAGATCATGTCAGGTCTATATTTAACAGAGTGTAAGATCATAAATTACCCTCTCGCAAGGAAACGCATTTCATGTTGAATTTATGGGAGCATGGAAAGACAATGCAATTTAGTAATATCAATAACATTTCACAACTACGTTTGGAATTAGTTGAACATTGCATATTATAAAACATTTCTTTATGAAAAACGTAGAAAGATCACATTAAACTCAATAATCAGTTTGCAACAGAAAGTATGAAAGTATAAGTGATTCAGTCCCATTTCATCTTACGCCTCACATACTAACTTCATTCACAAAACCTGTTTAAAAACACATCTCTTCTCACCCTATCCATTTCAATCTGTTGACACATCCATGCAAAGTATTGAACCAGTCCCATTAATAGTTCTGGTTAGTCAGATGCCTGGAGAGATCTAAAGACAAACTTCTGACATCAGAACCAAAAGTTCATTCTAGTTCATTCAACTGCATAAACTATAGGCCATATAAGGTACGTATAAATGAACAATAGTTTAAACCAGGGCAGAGTGAGAATGTGATAACTAAACTCAAATGAGGTCAAATTCAGGGGAAAAGTCACCTCCACCTTGTATTAGCCCACACTTTTCTCCTTATCAGAAGTTACCTGGTCCCAGATGTGGGGATGTGACTCAAAGCATGTGCGTCTTTCAGCTCCATTAAGCTTTAACTACTGCAGATATTGGAAACTTCAGAGGATTTTTGCTGATTACACATTCAGTGCAGACTCCTGCAGATAAATGATTACTAGATTGCCAGATTAATCTGTAAACAGAAACAGAAACCACTTTCATAGCGAACCACAAAAGAAGCAAAATTACTACTACTACAACTAAATAATAAATACTATTTATTTATTTATTTATTATAATTTTTTATTATTATTATTTATTTAAACAATTATTTGGGGAAACTGTATTCATATAAAATATTTTTTATTTTTATAATAATAATAATAATTATTATTATTATTATTCACACACAATTATATTGTTTATTCAGTGCATAGCATATGGTGGAGTTTTGACATCTCCTAACTGCCTGCCAAAAAAAACAGACTGAATTGCTGTGTTTTTGATTAGCATGTTGGAATAGAGCTAATGTTACATACCTTTGACTGTGTCTTGAGGCTGCATGTGTAAAAGCTGGATATGTGCCTAGTACAGAATGTGCAAGAACAAAACTACAAAACAGGGCAATTTCTGAAAATTGTCATCTGATGGTATGTTCACACGGGCATACGGGCTGATTACTTTTTTAAGATTGTAGCCCTGACTTCTATCTTTTCTCCTGCAATTAATTTGTCAGGGCCTTGTTGCGACTATGATTGTTACCTTAATATTCCAAGCTCAGTAGAAGTTGAATCAACAGCCTTTGTGGCATACAGCAATGCTGATTACAAAATAAATGAATAAAAATAAAAAATCATGGACGCATCCATTGTTTTCATAAAAAAATTTATTAATAAAAATAATAATTAGGTGAATGGTCAAAAGGAGTGAAGAAATGTGAATATTATATATTTTTTAAAGCACTTACATTAATCTAAGACGAGCTGTAAAATCATTGTTTTGACAGTCATTTTAGGGTTTATGATGCTTTCTTGGCAAAAAATTGGATAAATAAAGTTATACATAATATTACACAGAAAAAGTTAGCAAAGGACACTAAAATTGTCAACATGCATCTTGTTTTTGTGGCTATACTTTTAAAACATTAAGTATTTTAATGTTTATAAATTGCACCTATTCGCTTCCATTGTAACAGCCTCATGTAACCTAGACTTTTGCTTTTTTCCAATAATTTTCTAAATGTAATCAAGATAATCAACACTATGCCACAAGGGCTGGCAACTGACCTTAACACGTACCAAAACCAGAAAATTCATTTAAACATGGAACCACTGAATACTTATTGTGTGCAATGTTTACACTCAATTTGAAGTGGTTTGGCCGAGATTCAACCCGTGGCTCATTTCACATGAACTTCTGAGTTCATACTTCAGTTGATGCAGATCGGGCGTATTGATCAAAGAACCAGACTCCAGATGAGAAACAAGCCTGTGAAGTGAGATCACCCCTCTTGGCTCCACAGTGTTTAATGTCGCTCTATATCTCAGTATCAAATCACGGGTAAAAAAAAAAAATAGAATAGTTCATCTCAGAGTAATGTCATATCAAATCAGTTCCAGCTGCTACGTTTACACAGGAAATGGAGTCATGGTGGCCTTAGATTGTCCAGGTCATTTTTCACCATAAAACATTCATAAAAAGAGGAAACAGGATTATGATTCATCAGGGTCAACGAGACAAATCACCAAAAAAATAAATAAATAAATAAATAAATAATTGGTACAGTAACAAAATAAAAAAAAGAATTGTTCACTTGCTCCATTCCAAAATATAGTGAACATTCAAAAAGGTAGTCATCTTATTTATGTCAAAATCTAATTTAAATAATTTGAAACAAATTGTAACACTGTGAAATAAGATTCCAGAAACAAGCAATTTGTCTGTGCACATGACAACAAAACGTTAGGCGTTGATAGTGTTGCCATAGAAAAGCATAATTCCGAGTCCGAGGACGTGAACAGCTCAGTAGAACGTCACATGCTGTCATCTCGAAATTACGGTAATTACGATATGGCGTGAACGCAGCATTAAAGTGCTTTAATGTCGGAAAGAATAAAATGTAGCATCCCATTGGTTGACTATCATAAACATTCACCGCGCTACACATGTAGTTTGCTGACAATTATGGAATTTCGGTCAAATACATGCTTATTTCACTGCTTATAAAACATACACTATGCTTCGAATGATCGTTCATATCTAGCCTATAAATCAGAGCAGATCTTCCCTATACGCAAAGTACGCAAGCTGCATAGGGCCCCCGAAACACCAGGGGGCCCCCTTGCTCTCAAAGATGATTCAAAAGTATCACTTATTATATTAATTTAAACAATTATCAGTTAATTATTATATTAGTTGAAAGCGTACCGAGCCGCGGAAGAGACACCGTTTCTCAAGTGGACAAAGGCATTTCATTCATTCATAACTCGTCATTCATAACACCCCACCGACACAGTTTTGCGTAGGATCCCCAGAAGTCTAGGATCGGCTCTGCTATAAATACACTACTTTAGCGACAAGACAAAGGGATGTAGTTGTTGTGAGAACAGCATTGACAGCAGCAATGGTTGTCCCCTCCACCATGTTTAAAGATTATGACCCGCCCAACTCGGAAACTCTGGTATCATATTTCCAAATTTCCCAGTAGTAAATACGACTTGAGAGGTGTTCACGTCTAATTTCCGATTAGGAAACTCGTATTTATGATAATTCCGATAGCACGTAAAGGCAGCATTATTCGTGCATTGGGGCTGGTTCAGACAAGCTAGCAAGCTAGCACCACATGATGTACAGCATGATAAGGAATTGTGATATCAATGGAAAAAAACACATTTAAATTGGCAGATAATATTTTGTTTAGACTGAACAGTATAAGTAATACAGCTTTCACTTAAAAGTGAAATTAGTATTTGTGTGGAATAATATTTGTGTGTTGTGTTTTTTCTTACAATATCATGTCACTAGCTTAGCAACATGCTAACAACAAACTCTATCAAAATGTATTGTGATTATCAAAATCACAGTCTATCACAGTTTATTGTGATTAGCAAAATTTGCGTGGCTTGCTGAGTTCCTGCCTATGAAGGGTGTTGTAGATTGTAACTTCCATGTTGATGCCTTAAGGTGCAGTCACATTTACCATTGTGCATTCATTTGCATTAATAAAACTCAAAATGTGTCAACCTTATGCAAAATTCCAGATCGCATAGATTCCTTTTGAAATTACTTTTGCCCATGAGTTTTCGCCCATAAAGATTTTGCAACTTGTTCAAGTTGGCGAATGACCAACAGAAAGCTGCTTGGTTTGAAAGTGACGTCTGTGTGAGTTGTGCTTCATGCATCGCTATGCTATTGACAATAGACAATGGATCTTTTTTCTCCACAAAATTTCGCCAACATTTTGAAAATGTTACTGAACATTTAGAAGTCACCTGTCTATGTAGGAAGCTTAGTTTTTTGAAAAGCACTTAGTGCAACAGTGCAACTGTGTTCCCGCCTTCACTTGAATCACATCCTCCTTTGTTATGCTAGAGTTAATCCATCAGCACTGCTTTTCCGCACTACCTTCAGTACACATTTCTGCTTGAATGAGAGGCAGGTGCTATTCGGGAGTTTAGTCTTATAACTCCTGAGTTTATCTCTCAGATAAACTGGGAGAGAGAAAAACACAGTGCTCAACATTCAATCAAAGTCTGACTGAACAAGTTCAGTAAAATGCTGCCATGGCCAGACATCATAACAGTCGTGTCAGTCAAAAAATTTCATTGAGCAGTGTTCAAATGTTCTGGCTTCTCAGATTCTTCTGTATTTACACAGTGTATCCAAGCCACATTTTTGGTCACTTCTGTAGATTGGACATTTTTGTTGCAAAAGTAGCTTTAGAACGATTTTCAGTAATAAAGAAAACTGTAATCATTTTTCCTATCACTTATCAGATGTTAATTCCATATTACATCACACACACACACACACACACACAAAAAACAGCAAAAACATCATTCTATTCTCACACTATGAGCTCAGTTATATGTAATGACAAAGCACTCGTGCCCCTTTGCTTTATGAAAACAGAAACTATTAATACTGCAACACGTTTTTTTTTTTTAGTCATCATTGTTCAAAACCCACGTAACAGACTTTCTTCCTTGAACACTAAAGGTGAATTTTTAAAGAATATTTAATTTATTGATTCGTTCCCGAATCTGAGTGATTCGTTTCTCGAGTGACTCACTTGATCAGGTTGCGTAACAATCTTCCATAATTGTAATGGAATATTGTCAGCAAATAATGACTTGAAATATAGAACACGAGTCATAGAGACTAATTTTATTATATTCATGATACTTTATGGTGATTTGGTGTGCTTTTTGAAGCTTGACAACCTCATTCACAAATAACAAACACAGAATTATTTAAAATATATTTTCTGTTTCATGCTAGAAAGATTGGAATGACATGAGGCTGAGTAAATTACAGTTTATTTTTCAATGCACTATTCCTTTAAAGACAGACACATCTTAAGCATACAACTGGTTAAAAAAAAACATCCCATCTGAGCGTATCCGAGTCCAAAGTTCAGCTGTTGGTTATCTGTTGTATTTCAAAGACTGATGCTGTAACTCAAGACAGAAGATAAATGTATTATAAAACAGGTGCCACTAAGCTTTCTCTATATCGCTCCCAGGACTGTGATGTTTATGGCCATTTACAGCCCTGTTTCTGAATGGAAAATGGATTGTAATATGAAGGGTGACCTCTATTCATTTACATTTTTCTTTTTAAATATTGGCTTGATGTTGATATAAAGATGTTTTCTGACTGAAATGTTTCTGAGTCAAACTGTTACCGTAAGTTGTTTAATACTGTTGATGTGAATGGATTGTGTAGTGTACTATTCCAGTAAGCATATCATCAGATGCTTCGTGAAACACTTAAATAATGACAAACAAACAAACCCCTTTGTCCCCCAACTGTCGGAGAGCGTGAGAAAGTGTTTGACCCATGTAAGGGAGCATGTGTGAGGAATTCATGTGGCCGTGTCTGTTAACGGTAACATAAATAAACATGGGAGCTACGTGCCAGGCAGCACAAAGAGAAGTGGATATTTGGAGCCCGGACCAATTTCTCCTTACAGGAAAATTATGGGGCATATAAAACAGACCAAATGGACCACTTATAACATGTTTCTGCAGTTGTTTTTGAAATACAACATCTCCTTGTGAAAGATCTGTAATGTGACATATATGTGACATTGGGCGTTTATGATACATTTTTAATGTTACATATATGTCACATTGGGCATTTATTTCTCAGTTGAAAAAATATATATTTTGTCAGTTTTTTTTGCTAAATAACAGTTTTTTTTCTGTTTATTTGCTTTTCCACAACATATATCAAAATTATTACTTTTCTGGGAAGATAAGTGCAATGCATACCAGGTTTTCGCTGAGGAGCCGAGCCGGCGACGGGACGTGCAACCGTGCAGCAACCGTGGCGACGGGACGTGACGTCTCCGTTCCCTCCTTCAGGGAACGAGGGTTACCATACGTAACCGAGACGTTCCCTTTCAGTCGGTCACTACGAGTCACGTCGTGACCGACGAATTGGGATCCCTACCAAAGCGCCATGGTGCTGCCCCTTCCAGTGCCCTGTGCGAGCCGCCTGCGCCCCTATCTGGTGTAGGCCGGGGCTCTGGTCAAGTAGTTCCACTCACCATTTTTCAAAGCATTACCTTACTGAGTGAGATTGGATAACACTGGGAAAACGTACCCGCTCCACTTGGAACAGGGACGCTGCGGAAGCCCCATCCTTCCCAAAGGAGTTTTCGGAAGTAAATACACATATAGCATCCGTTCAGGTGTATATGGAGAACCGGAGGTGATTGTAACCCTCTTGGAAAGGCAGAAGTCTGCCGGGGAAACACGGGCTCTATGGCTATACCGTGGGCTATACACATACGAGAACCGCTTAGGTCTCAATATGGAACCCAACCTTCCACGGTTCCCGCAAATTCATCGTGAAGGCCCGGCGCCGGACGTTCCGCCGCGTCCGCTGCCGAGGGTGACGGAGGATCTCAACAGGGTCTACTGTAGGACACTCTGGAGCAGTTTTAGCAAGCCGACACTAACCGGGGCCTCTCGGCGCCACTACCCGTTTGAGGTGAGAACACAGGAGGATACCGGCTCCACACGGAGGCTATAGAATCTAGCGAACGTGTTGGGGGTCGCCCAGCCCGCAGCCCTACAAATATCTGTCAGCGAGGCACCACGAGCCAGCACCCAGGAGGATGCAACACTTCTAGTTGAGTGAGCTCGCAGCCTGAATGGGCAGGGCACACCCTGTGCCTGATAAGCCAGGGTGATGGCATCCACAATCCAGTGGGCCATCCTCTGCTTAGAGACGGCATTCCCCTTCTGCCGGCCTCCGTAACAGACAAAGAGCTGGTCTGAGGTCCTGAAGCTTTGTGAGTCAGTAGATCCTTCCTCAGAGGAATCGGCCAAGGAGGGGCTGTCGCGAGGAGCACTAGCTCGGGGAACCAGGTCCGAGTGGGCCAATACGGCGCCACTAGCAAGACTTGCTCCTCGTCCTCCCGGATTTTGCACAGTGTCTGTGCGAGAAGGCTCACTGGGGGAAACGCATACTTGCGTAGGCCCTGCGGCCAGCTGTGTGCCAGTGCGTCTGTGCCGAGTGTTCCCTCGGTCAGGGAGTAGAACAACTGGCAGTGAGAGGTTTCTGGAGAAGACAACTGGTCTACCTGAGCGGCTCCGAAACGTCTCCAAATCAGCTGGAGCCGACACTGGAGCGAGCTCTGGAGCTGGAGCCGACACTGGAGCGAGCGCTGGGGCGCGAGCCGACACTTAGGAAAAGCAGGAAAACAAAACACTTTCAAAACCAAAAAACAAATACGGGGAGAAGAGGCGCCGCTTACTGTCTCTGGTCTGGTATTCTGTCACGGTTGCACTACTGTGAGGAGTGCGGAACGAGGAACGAAGGAGACCAGGAGTACATCAATCGAGAGATTTAATGAATTCAAGGGAACATGGAAAACACACGTAGCACTCGGACGAACAATACCGAACAAAGAACTCAAAACAGGAAACACTTTACACAACTTAATCAGGGGAAGACGAGACACACCTGGAATCAAATGAGAAACAATCAGGGAGCAGGAACAGGAAGATAACCAAATAAGGGCAAGGAAGACACATGGGGAGCAAAACACACACAAAACAAGGAAGGAAGTCTGACAGTAAAGAGCAATTATTGACAATAATGATTTTTGTCATAGTATTGCAGCCCTAGCCTGTAATGGGTTCAAACTTATATCAAACTTATAGCAAAATTTGGTAGTTCTGTATGCTGTTTCAGGGTTGGCATCATCTGAGGTCAGTCTGACACAGTCGGGGGACCAGTTCTCCTCTGGCCTAATTGAAATAACACTTGATATTGATCAAGGTATGTCTCACCGGCGTTAAGTTCGAAAGGATGAGTTGTAGCCTGTCCAGCAGGTAGGAAAAACATGAATATAGAGCTGTCGTTGACCTTGAAGTCATAAGGTTGAAACTACTGGTTTAGATGGATTCTGTTAAGAAGTTCTTTATTCTTATGTTCTCTTAAATGACCGTAAATGTCAACAACATTGTATGCATTAAGTCTTAAAGACTAAAGTATAAGTAAATTCACACAAAACATGAGCTCATTGATGTAATCCAATTGGTCTGCCATTTTATTCCAGATGTTACCTCTGGTTGGAGGCTTCTGTAAATATTTAGTTTAAATGTAACTCTATGTATAATAGAAACACTCAAATATTTAGTAGATCTATTGTAAATAGGATATAACTTACAACTGGTGAAAATAAATCAGAAATATGAAATGCAAATAAAAAGATATTTTGTGCTGCATGTATTTCAGGCTCTCATACTAAATGTCTTTTCCACCCGATAACCGCCAATCTTTCACAGTCAATTTATTCTTCAAGCATGTGTATTTTATTTAAGCAATTTAATCCAATTATAAAACAAAAGCATTGCAGCTACTGTACGTGTCATATGTTCCATATGGAACACAATTATTTGACACAGGGAGCACTGGATTCCTGACCCTCAGTGGAGGTCTTTGGGGGATCTGCAGTCCAACAATCAAGCCTCATCTGTGGGAGAGGGACTGGGAAAGCTCTCTGGACGCAAAGAGGAGCATCAGGCTGGAGTATGCACACTTACATTGTGAAATCTGTGGATGACGCCACTGCTACTATCACCCTGTAAATGTCCAAAAGATATTCGTAGCCTCAGGTCATCGGCCAGGGTATTTTAAGCAAACAAGTTTTTACGGCACAGATGTGTCATGGATTACGTTAAAAAAAACGCGAGATTGGTGCGCTTCCTATCAAGAAACCAAAGATGAGCCTCATTACCTAAAAGCAGGCACGGCGCCAGAATTTTTTCTCTACCGGTGCTAAGGGGGGGCTAGACCAATATGTGGGGGTGCTAAAAGGCAGATTGAATGAATGAATGTTTTTTTTTTTTTTTACATAAATATTTACCTCAGCCGGTACTGCTAGTAATTTAGGTGAACCAAGAGAGAACTTGTCACGACTCCAACCTTGTCATGGCTAGCTAGCTAGTGTTTGTTCCTGCACCATTAGTGTTCATGTAAATAGAGACGAGACACCAACATGGACAGATTAACAACAACATTACGCTCCTTTGAAAGGGCATCATTCCAAGAAATGTTGATGTATTGTAGAAACTGTTTCATCCATTCAATCATTTCATCCATTTAACTTTAATCCATTTAAACTTGTAATTTATACTCAATTTTAAGAGTTTTCAGAGTTTCAACCAAATTTTCTTCATCAGTTATTCTATTTTAAGATGGTTTTAAAAGTGCAACGAACCCCTTAATTGCTATAAGTGCTTTGTTGTGCCACTTGAGGGTTATGTTACAATATCTATGCTATTACGGTTCAGTTGAGCCTTCAAAAAGGCTCTTTCAGGATGTAAATTAAATTAAACAGCAAGACAACAGTGACGCTTAGTGGTTAAGCAGGCAAATGGAGCCTTTCGTTCCAGCGACTCCCGATTACCTAACCCAAACACACCATCAGTAAATCTTGAAGACTGTTTAGACGTTTGTCCTTGGCTACAATAAAGCATCTGGTTTATTAAGGCCATGTTGATAAAGCATGCCATTGCCTTGAATGGCCTACTTCTCTGCTCCAATGAAACCAAGCAATCAGCTAGTGACCAATAGCGATGAAATTTTATATCTAGGTCAATATGTCAAAATTTGACGGCTAAATATTTTTTACGGGTCAAATTAGCCTTGATATGTCCAACCATAGATTAATGATCGTTATTGTGGTGTTTGACAGCCTTGTTATAAAATAATAAAGAAAAAAACCCTTTTCAACCACATTTGCCTTGAGCTTGACCTTTTACTAATTCACAGAGAAGCTTTCAGCATGCAGAACGAACACAGAAAGCATAAAAGCCAGACAGTGACCTCAAAACGGACTATTATCAGCGATAAATTACATCAAATACTTTGACATAACCTTGGCGATTGATCTAATTAACCATCTGGCATACTTATTGTAATGTAGGTTAATGGCACAAAGAACAAAGAACCATTTGTCTTTTTTATGGTCTTATCACTAACAAGCTATTAGATGACAATATTTATTTGTTCCTTTCAGCCATCATTGCCAGACAGGATTGATAAATATAAATAAATGTATTTTACAAAGGGGTAATGGTGCACAATAAAATTTTTGTTGTAATACAGTTATTTATATAGAGGGCAGAGGTGGACAAAGTACAGAACTCCATTACATGAGTGAAAGTACAGATAACTGCTGGTCAAATATTACTCCATTACAAGTGAAAGTTGTAAAGACAGATTTTTACTTAAGTAAAAGTATACAGAAGTTCTCATTATTGAATTCGTATTATTGAATTGTTGTAAATAAATATCACATTTGCAACTGGTCAGTGTTTAAAAAATGCTGGGAAATCACTTCACGTAACCCTACAGTTAGTACAAGAGTGATTACTGAGAGGCTGTCTAAAAAAAAGTCACATTTCACACAAATCACACACAAATCACTGACTTTCAAAGCTGCTATACATAATGACTTTCTACTTCGAAGACCTTGATAGAAATATAGTGGAGTGAAAAGTATGATATTTGTCTTTCAAATGTAGTGAAGTTGAAGTCATGAGTTTTCAGAAAAAAAGAATACTCAAGTAAAGTACACATACTCAAAAAGTGTACTTAGTACTCAAGTAAATGTACTTCGTTACTGTCCACCTCTGATGGGGAATGTTAACAAAGATTAAAACTCATTTCAAATAGTTCCATAAGTGTCGAGTGACTAAAGAGTTCAAATCTAATTTTATTTATAGTGTGATAACACAGCAATACTGTTTGAAAAGCTGACTTGACTGAAAATGAATTATTAAACAATAAACTGTTACTGTTGTCCCATTTTTTACCTCCAGTTGCTTATATCTTGCACTGCAGTGCCCCTCTGTGGATTTTTATTTTAGTAGAGTAACTTGTGCTATAACTTACTTTTTAAGGTTTTAAAGGTCTTGCAATTATAATTCATTTCAATATCAGTAGGATTTTTATATTCATTTTCATATGCAGAATGAATGCAGAATATTGTTTTAATGTTATCAGAACCAGTAATACATCAATGGGCTACATAAAGTGTTACGTTATCCTTGTAAAATTAACATTCTGAATGACCAACAGGCATGATCAAACAAATATGTCCTCAGCTGCTTTGTTGTTTTTACAAGAGTGAGTTTACAGTGGGATCTTCACATCCTGTTTCTGCAGCTCCTGTGCCCCATATTTTGGGGGAACCATAATTATTAATTCAGATTAAGCAACTCATCTGTTGATGAAGGGGTTTTTAAGGATTTAAACGTAAGAGCCAGCTTATCTTACTGCGGATCCCCTGGACAACTAGTTTCTTGGCCACAGATTTTCACTGATATTATAAAGTGGCACAATTGTTTTGTGATCACAGAGCATGACATACGATAGCAGATCCAATCTTTAGATCTTTTCCAAAAACTGCATTTCATTTCATACAATTTTCAGCCTCAGTTAGGGCCATTTTGATTTTTACATCAGGTTTCACTCAGCAATGGAATCACCCTTTGCTGCAACTGCTTCAAGATCCCCTTGATGAATGCATCTTTTAACTCTAATTCAGGTTCAGGAAGTTCAGATACTAAAAGTCCAGACTCAACCTCAACCATTCGCCTTTTTTAAATATCTCTAACAATTGAAAAAAGCGACACTTTAGAAAGGTGCCTCTTTATGACATCTTTCTAACTGTTCAAAAGGAGGAGTCACCAACACCGAATGCAGCTCAAATGAGGCAAAATGTATTCTTTCCTTTAGTCTCCCTTTTTGCCTTTCTCCCCCATTATCGTTTACTACACCATCTCACCTTACATAAATCACTCTCCCAATAGTATCTCTCTTTCCTTAAACAGACACCAGTATTTCACACAAAATGCCCTTCATTCTCCTCTGGAGAGCCACAAACTGAGTTGTAAAAAAAATAAATAAATAAAAATAAATAAATAAAAAACACCTGCAGTAACCTGCAAAATCGGTGCTCACTAATTAGACCAATCCACTTCAAATCAGCCCATTAGTGATTTCTACATCCTCAAAATCACCAGGAGATGGTGAAAGAGGGGGAAAATATATTCTATTCAATTCCAATCTTACTTTAGTACAGTCTTGTATTTGCAAGCTACTTAATAACTTTAATGTACTACCTCACAAAAAAAAATGTTTTTATTTCCATGAAACTGGGAGATAAAAGGCGTGATGACAGTCTCTTTTATTAAATAAACAGTGAAAATAATACTGTACTGTCAGGAAATGTACTGTATGAGTCAGTAGTTTCTGCCTACACGCCTCCCCAATGGTTAATTTTTCTTCCAGCCACTTCTATCAAACCTCTACAATTAATCCAAAATGCCGCTGCAAGATTAATCTTTAATGAGCCGAAAAGAACGCATGTCACACCTCTCTTTATATTATCTTATTTGCAAAAGATTGGAAAAAATGTAGGTTTATTTTTATTTTTTTTGTTTGTTTTAGTATCAATATCTGGCAACACTGCATCGCCGGCACTTATAAACAACTGATAAAATTATCCACCATTAAATATAGGCTAGTAAAGTATTAACACATTTTGGTGCAATAAAGAAAGTGAAAAAGTGACATGACATGTGGCCAGGTATGGTTACCCATACTCAGAATTAGTGCTCTGCATTTTACCCATCCTAAGTGCACACACACAGCAGTGAACACACACACACCGTGAACACACACCCGGAGCAGTGGGCAGCCATTTATGCTGCGGCGCCCGGGGAGCAGTTGGGGGTTCGGTGCCTTGCTCAAGGGCACCTCAGTCGTGGTATTGAAGGTGG
>NW_015666491.1:598503-609177 GCF_001515625.1 Sinocyclocheilus rhinocerous
GAAACGACTAAAAACACATCTGTTCCATCTTTATTTGACCCTCTAACTCTAGCACTTTCTATTCTATTTTAATTCTACTTTATCTATAATTATCTTTTTTTTTTACACAAAACAAAACAAAAACAAACAAACTTTGTGTGTGTGTACAATATATACAGTGGGTACGGAAAGTATTCAGACCCCCTTAAATTTTTCACTCTTTGTTATATTGCAGCCATTTGCTAGAGCGCTGTACATTCACTCCCCCCACCTACAATTCCTGCCGGACCTGAGACTCGAACTCGCAACCTTTGGGTTACGAGTCCGACTCTCTAACCCAGGGCTGCCCAAACTCGGTCCTGGAGGGCCGGTGTCCTGAAGAGTTTAGCTCCAACCCCAATTAAACACACCTGAACCA
Source organism: Sinocyclocheilus rhinocerous (assembly GCF_001515625.1). Taxonomy (NCBI): domain Eukaryota; kingdom Metazoa; phylum Chordata; class Actinopteri; order Cypriniformes; family Cyprinidae; genus Sinocyclocheilus; species Sinocyclocheilus rhinocerous. Next base: position 598,901 of record NW_015666491.1, read on the forward strand.
GCTAATCAAGCTCTTACTAGGCATACTAGAAACTTAAAGGCAGGTGTGTTGAGGCAAGTTGGAGCTAAACTCTGCCCTCCAGGACCGAGTTTGGGCAGCCCTGCTCTAACCATTAGGCCACGACTTCCCCATAAATAGGGTATGATAGAAAACATCTTTCACAAAAATCTACATGTCTGTCTCCTTTAAAGTGTTTATAGTGTATATAATGAGTTGTATTTGTAGGGGTTATTATAACACAATTCTTTAACACCAACCCAAAATGAAATCATTTTTCGGATCAGCTAAAAAATTTAAATTAAATAAAATGTACTGAAAGCTTACTATACTACAGCAAAAACTACTAGCTTAACTAATAAAGTTAGTAATAAAACAAGAACAATTACACAAATTACAAGCATCTGAATACAACATAACACAGTTACAAATAAAGTCAGTAACAGTATTCAGGTGCAGAAATATAATAATTAAGTGTAAAATAACACAGTAGTGCTCACTGCACAAGTTAAATACAGATTCATCTTTGTTAAAGCTGTGGTGTTATTTGATTAGCAGACAGAAGCAAGTATTTATTGGCTGCTGTCCCTTTAAGACCAAATGCACGGGCTTAATACTGACACACATCCGGTTTCTTTCTCAGCTGTTTACTTTCACTTAAAGACATAACCGACTGTGTTTAGAATACTTGCCAAAACGGGTATTTTAACATAACTTTGTGTGTATGTGAAAGAGGAATCAATTCGGTGTTCACGCGGTGTCTATCTGTCTGCGTGTGCGGCAGCAGCGGCTGAGCGCACAGAAAACAGCACACGAGTTAAAATTGCTTGAATGTGTAAATTGGATAAACTTTCACTCTATGATGGTTAAATTTAACAGTTAATCCGCGAATCACATGCGTGCCCTGGTCCGTACGGATCATCTACGATCCTTTGCACCCCTAATTAGAAGCATACTGTGGATTATGTTAATGCGTATAATATGCATTTAGCAGCAGTGGTGGCTCGTGGGTTTTAAAATAGAGGAGGCACAGTAATTGTATTGGTCTGGGGGATCCCTGCCGATTATTATTATTATTATTATTATTTGCTTAACCAATTTAAAATGGATTTTTGGTTGCTTTTAGTCAGAAAACGGAAAAAAAAAAACGACCCACATACAGCAAGATAATATAATTTCACTTACCTGGCCTATCACTTGAAGCAAACATCCATCCCTTCTTAAAAGTCTGTGTTAAAAGAGCCGACTGCTGTAACGTTAGCCTATATCCAACTTAGGCGTGTTCTCCCTTTATTTTTAATTTATTGTTTGAAAGACATTGTATATATACTGTTTGAATGACAGCTTGGTAAATCTGTTGGCGATCAAATATTCAATATTGCTACTCATAAGTACTTGGTACATTATCAGCGCAGCGGCAGACGTTCAAACTAATATCACGTAATTTACGTCTCTATGATGCTTGGTTGATATCAGAAGGGAGGCTAGCCTCCCCTACGAGGGTTCTTTTCTCAACACTCCTCAGCGCTGAAAGTGAACACTCGATGCTGATTGGCTAATTTTTTTTTACCAACGGAGGCACGAGAGCTGTGTTGTGGCGGGGCCCGGTGCAACCGCACCAGTTGCACTGCCCAAAGGACGGCCCTGATCTTATCTAAATAGAAAAATAAGTATTTGGCCTAAAGCACTACAACATTTTCCTTAGAGGTCTCCTTGCTCAGCGTTGGAGAGGGGTGTATCCAGAAACTAGAACTGCAGTGCTTATATTAGCTGAGGTTTCAGGAAAGCAATTTGTAAACTAGAGTTAAGCAACTATATCACAATAATTCCCAGATAAGATTCATCATATTAAGAAAGAATAACCATTATTACAGAACATAATAAAAGCATATTAATGAAAGACCACCATCAAAAGGATCACTTTATGTCAACGCATCAATAACAGTAAGTTCACCAATACTACAGCAATACAGCAGTACAATTGTTATGATGTATTCAGTTTGTTAAGTGTCATTCTATATTTGGTTAATCCAATTTTGTTTTGTTTTTTGGCCTCCCTTGTGTTGATCTAAGCTCATAAAAATTAAAAACCAATTAGTAACTAGACTGTATGCATTCTATTTTACTATGAACAATCTGTGAAAATAGTCCATTAAAACTAAAGACTGATAAAAGCAGAACTACAGTTCAACAGCAACCTTTCCAGACTCTTCAAGGTTACTGTATTGGGCTTCATAAAATTGATGGCTTTTGGACCCGAGTTGGAACATTAACATTATTTACAGTTTCTTTTGTCATGTCTGCCCATCTGTTTGCAGTTGTTTAGTGTTCAGAGCTGACAGAGCCAATGGGGCACATAATGCATTGTTACCATCTGAAGGGCAACTTCCAATCCAACTTCCACTACCAATCCACCTGAGAGACTGCCTTGATGGGGCGAATGACACTGGACTTAGTAAGTGTACATCGTATTTTAATCAATTTCTAACAAATGTAAAAATCAACTTTCTCTAATGTATCCTGTTCATACATGAGTTATACATATTATAATAATACATATATGATAAATAAATAAATATATAAATAAATCTTTACCAAAAAAGAACTTGAAATGGTCACAAGTTCTGCTAAACTCTATTGGTAAAGAAGGAACTTGTGACCATAGTTGCTATTAGTTAATGCACCCCTGATTGGTTAAAGAGGAACAGGCATGTCTAAAGTAACTATAGGTTGATCAGGTTTCCAGCAGCTCACACACTTTCATTTGCGCACAGTTAACACTTAATTATTTTATCTTTTGAACTATGCATTGTTCACCCCAAATACCAATCAGAACCTCAAGGTATATAAAAACAGCCACAGGTGGGTTCATCTCCTTTAGATCAAAACAATGCATAGAGTTTATTAGTGGAAGAGCACAACATAGGTCAAATGAGTCGGCGTGAAGAGAGAAATAGGAGTAAAGGGAAGTTTAATAAAATGTTTAAATTTTGTAATAGATACATCAAGATTGAATATCTTGGTTACTGACTATTGGGAAAGAGACATGGATATGTGATGTGACAAGATATGTTACATTGTACACAATACAGAAAAGAGAGGAACACTAAATGTGAGTAGGCGTGTCGCAATAATCAATATATCGACTTATCGCACAATATATGTACATGACCTCAATCATTTTTGGTGATGCAATATATTGCCTAGTATAATATATTATATTTACATAAAAATTCATGTCACCATGTTTTTTGCATTCCACTTGCGCCAGTGTCTTTTCTAGCTTCTCGTACATAACGTGGCGCTAGTTCAAATTTAAAAAATGCTTCTACAAAAAAAGTTTTATCTGCAGATATGGCCTTGTTTAGGGATCTGTGCCTTTGTGCATACGGACATCTGACTGCTAAGTAGGGATTGTGTTTTTCAGCAATAGTGTGCACCCTTAATTTACAGAGAAAAGAAGGTCCGGGAAAAATCTGTAGATGGAAAAATCTCCATACAAGTTATTTGTAATTTTTTTTTTTCTACTTGTTACGTTGCACTTTTTGTTAGAAAATGTTTATTGACTATTTATTCAAGTATTTCAAGGCATCTAATATTGTGATACTTAATTTCCATGATCTAAATATTCTTAAGAATTAAAAGTTTGTTGTCATTTGAACGTGTGTTGGCCTTCTTGCATTATTATGCTTTTATATTATGATAGATAGATATTTTTTATAAAATGGTCTTAAAATGACAATAATATTGTTTATCGCAATTATTGTTATTGTGACAGGCCTAAATGTGAGATGAAAAGGGGAATATGAATATTTCTTCGTTTAAAATGTGGCACTATTGCCACAAATGGTGGTTGAACATTAATCATAAAAGTAATAGTATAGGAAAGTGGAATATTGAGGAAAGCCAAGAGAATTCCTTACAAACTCTGCTGCTATCTGGGCATCTAGTAGATGTGTACTACTGTAGTTGACAATGTCATTTTTTTTATATAAAAGGCTGGAAGGTATATGCCAAATCCATGTGAGTAAAAAAAATAAAAATAAAAATTCCCATGCTGATGCAGGTGTTTTATTTCTAATGTCAACATAAGCCTACAGGTGCTATTCCCAACAGTCCAAAAATGGACTCAGAGGAAATTTGGCATCATAAATATTTCCAGATTTATGTATTGTGTTAAACAGCATTCTGTGGTGAAAATGATGTAGCCTACTGGAAATTACATTTGAAATATTTTTGTTAAATGGCCTACTTTGTCTTGCTAAGGCTAATTGCACACAATTAAATATTTACACACTTTTTGCCGTAATTGAGAAGTTTTGCTAATAAAAAGTAAAATGTACCTTGATTTTTATTTGCTTTTCTGCACGTCACACATCTCATTCTCATTGCTTATACTAAGTTTTGAAGAAAAAGAAAGAAAAGAAAATTAATTAAATAAATATTAAAATATATTTCACTATGTCTAGACGTTTCATTTCACTATGTTTATGTTTAATGTATAATGTATTTTCATGGCATATGACTGCAAGTCTGGGTCTGGGGTATGCAAACAAAATGTAGGCCTATACATTTCGAGAAAAAATTTAAAATTAATTGTAAAAACTTAGTTATCATATAACAAAATGAAGAAAAAAAGAAACAAATGTAAAAAATTTTTTCCAATTTTTAACCTTTAAAACAGGTTAAGCCGCAGATAAGTCGAAAGAGTAATAGTATCGTTCTGATATTACGTAGAACTTATGTACATTTTCTGATTTACTTGGGGAATCAACATGAGGTCGAAATAAAAATTAGTTGCCAACTCGCCTCAACTGTATCCGTGTGCCGAAGTCTGCCACTAGATGCCATTCTCCGCTCTCCGTGAGCACCACTTGTTGGCTGTTGAATGCGAAGCGAGGTGTTTTTCTCCTCCTCCAAACCTGTATTGAAGCCGTGTTCCAATGAAAGCAGGTGGAATTCCCCCTTTCGACCAATGGCGCTCTGCCCTCGCAACAATCCTTTCGAAAAGGATGTGTGGGCTCGGTTATGGCGCTGGCGTGAAGTTGTTGGAAACGGACAAGCCCAGGAAGCAGGATTTTGGTACTACGACACCAGCCAAAGTTTAGGGCTGCCCGCTTGAATGGGAACAAGTGAGAAGACCATTCATATTGGGTCAAACGTACACCTTGGGAAGCCACTTTGGCGACGTCGGATTGAAGATAAGTGATTTCTACAAAAGTTCCTCTGTCAAAAGCGAGCACGCATGAGAAATAAGAATGACATCGGGCTAAAAAAAGGCATGGATCGCAAGAGTTAGACTGAGTTCTGATTCCCCTCGAGCTGTTTGTGTTTTAAACTGAGGAGAAAGACGTAAAACAGTCACCATGCCTGCTAAAACAAAGTACAATTTAGTCGATGATGGACACGATTTGCGGATTCCTTTACATAACGAGGAAGCATTCCAACATGGGATTAATTTTGAAGCAAAGGTAGGCTAATTTTCTTTTGACAAAGACATGTTTTTCAGCAGCATGGTTTGTTTACATCCTGCTGCAAATCCTGTTTTCAGTCCCAGGAAACATTGAAAGTTGTTGTGCCACTGTTGTTGCCACTTGTTTACATTCCGTATTGTCAATTTAATTGAGCGCGTGAATTCTGATACCACATTTAGTTTCACTAAGCCCAACGTGTTGACAGGAGATCTAATACATTTCATCTCGTTGGCTTTGATTTCCAGTATATCGGTAGTCTGGATGTTGCTCAATTTTGAAGCAAAGGTAGGCTAATTTTCTTTTGACATAAAGACATGTTTTTCAGCAGCATGATTTGTTTACATCCTGCTGCAAATCCTGTTTTCAGTCCCAGGAAACATTGAAAGTTGTTGTGCCACTGTTGTTGCCACTTGTTTACATTCCGTATTGTCAATTTAATTGAGCGCGTGAATTCTGATACCACATTTAGTTTCACTAAGCCCAACGTGTTGACAGGAGATCTAATACATTTCATCTCGTTGGCTTTGATTTCCAGTATATCGGTAGTCTGGATGTTGCTCGACCCAACAGCCGTGTGGAGATTGTTGCGGCCATGAGGCGGATAAGGGTGAGTTTTTATGGAACCAGTTTATTTTTACTGCTTCCTAAAGTCGAGTTAGCTTACAAAGTTTACAAATGTCAGTTTTTAGATGTGTAGAACTGTCTTCTTGGCATTGTATATAGCGCTACGACGTGACTCAGCCTCTGTTCCGCACGGGTGGTCTTTATGCCTCGAGCAACAATCAAAATACAAAAGCAGGACAGATCAATGGGCAAATTGCTTGCTAAATGAAAGGGTGGGATATTGATAGCCCTGTCAAAGTTGCTTTGATACACATACACCAGTCCTGTAAGATACGTCGCCTTTGGCAACCACAGCATAAACTTATGTGGATTTTCATGTGTGTAAACAGAGAAGAGCTCTTTGAAGTGGGGGTCTTCTGTGTAAAGCACTTAAAGGGCCAGATTTGGCGCCCACCAATCATGCGCAATGAGAATGCACTGGCTTCCTTTGTGGCTAGACCCCCTTGATACAGATATCCTACATGTTTTGCTGTCATTTTTTGTGTTTAAATGCATTTCTTTGTTGGTAGATTGATTAGTTAATTTAAAGTCCTCATATGTACATGTAGAAAGCTACATAATGAATCAAAGGGCTCCTATGTTTGTATGTACCCAGAGCTCTTGGAAACCACAACAAATTCCTTATGTGTTTGTGCACACTTGGTGAATAAAGCTCATTCTGATTCAGATTCTATTTAGTGTTTACTGCTCCCTAGGGGATATCTATAAAAGTTCACTTTAGGAGGCACATTTTGTACATCATCACATTTGAAAGCTTAAAATAGTTTTCCTATTTCAATGAATGACCCTAATGTCCTCAAGAGTATGATATATCGTATTCAAAATTTATTTTATTCTCCTTCCATTTACAAAAATAAAGGAAAATAGTATTGATAATATTGATAACTTTTCATTCATACCACTGAGGTTTTATGAGTCTTAAGTGTGATCTTCAAACCAGCCTGTTGTTGTCAGTTAGCTGTATTCATGGCTGGTTCTCAAACATTCACTTTATTGCTGGCAGAGAGAGTTGTTTTACCTGTAGGTATCTACTTCCTTTTCCTGGTAAATTTTGCATTGTGTGGCCTGGCTATTGCTATTACAGTGAAACTTATTTCAGGGAAGTGTGATGTAAGAGGTGGTTTGAATGTAACAATTAAAAGGCTTTTTTTCCCCTCCCAACATCCTGGTTTCCAGCATGGCAGCAAGCACCAGGTGCAAATGAGCCTATTAACCTTTTCAGTGTGCTGGACCTCCTGCTATGGTATGCTGGCTAACGGGCAACCACATGCTTTTAAAGCAGAGAATTGTTGTTTGTTAAAGCTCAAACACAAAAGTTACACAAAACCAATCATGCTGTAGTGACTAAATAGTTTTAAGTTCAAGTAGTGACGGCATTGTTTGAAGTTAACTTGTTTGAGCTTGTAGTGGACTGCCCTACAAAGACAACATACATACAATAACTATGACAACACTGAAACTGATAATTTTTTCTTCTTCTTCATATTTCACTTTTTTTTTTCTATAAGTCAAACCTATCCTTCACTGGACAGATTTTGTCAGAACTATTGATTAATAACTTTTTCCCCCCTTTTTTTTCAGCACAGCACATTGCGAGTAATAGTTGCTTAAATATTACTTAAAAACCATATATAAATATTTTTAGAATGTTGAACAGTTTTTGAGGGACAGTTTTATGCAATAATGTTGACAAAAGTGATCTTACTTGTTTGGTTTCAAGTCCCATTCACTGTAATTTTCTCTGTATCGTTACTGTCTGTCTATTGTTTATTGCTCAATGTTTGTTGCTAATTTGTGTACTTCTTTTACAAAATACTAGGGGTGCTCCGATTGATCGGCTACCGATCACTATCGGCCAATAATCGAGTTGGAATGTTTGATCGGCCGATTTCAAAAAACGATATCAAGCTGATGACGCGCCTGCCATGAGAGGTTTTGACACGACATGCAGCGGCACCGTCTCAGTCTCTGTCCGGTGCGGGCAGAGGCGTGTCATGCCCATTCAGATTTCTGAGCCAAGTGCATTTTGAATGCAGCTTCCAAAAGACAAAAATAGCGGAATAATATTTTTTATATTTGATACAATCGCACCAGTGTGATTAGATCATTCAGTGCGGCACAGCATCAGCTGCTAAATTCAAATCTGCGTTCGCTGGCTGACGCTGAGCCAGAGACAGAAGGGTTTGTACAGCGCTGCATTAAAACCAATCAAACACGATTCTGTTGAGCTTATGAATGCAATGACCAATCAGATGTTCAGATGAGTCATTGCTGAAACGCGGTGTTTTGCTCTCATCAGAAACAACAAAGTGCAGATGTGCGTACGAATGTAAGTAAGATATTCATTTCACAGTGTAAACCGCTTCAGTGATTTTAATGGGAGTTTTTGAGAGTGCCTCTGGCTAGACTGAATGAAAATGTCCTTTGATAGTGTAAATGTTCTTTGCTCTCTGTAAAATGAAAGTGTTATAATTAGTAACTTACAATATTGTTATTGAATTCACATTAAATACAAAGTCAGTCGTATTAAAAATATTTTATGGCATGACACCCATATCTGGTACTTAAGTAAAAAGTCGGGTTTTTATGTGTAGTTATTAGATTACACTATTAGTCTTTGCCCATCACCATTGATCAAATAACATAATCTATAAAGGTGCAAAACACATTTAATTACACACATTTGAGAATTGAGACATTTCCAGATACGAGCTAGTTAACACGTCTGGAAATATTTCGAATAAAAAGAAAAAATAAATAAATAAAACATAGCCTATATCAGTTATACAGTGCTATCGTGGCTGCTGTGCGTGCCCCCTCAAAAATCATGAGTGCATGACGCCCCTGGGTGCGGGTGAAATAATTATAATGCTGAACGTGAGGTACAGTTCATATTTCTTCAATAAATAACTTATAAAGTAATTTGAAAACTTTCTGTGAGACATAAAACAGGAGTGAATCACCGCGCGCACTCTTTCTCTCACAAAATGTGCAAATGGCTTCAAATCACATCGCGTCCGCACTATAAGCGAGCTACACAGTTGACACAGAAATCGTCACTTGCACAATCAAGGCAGTGTCACATAGTCACTAAAGTTTATAAATTGCATTTCTTTTTAATTCTTGCCAGTGTTTAATTTTAAACCATTCAGCGCTCGTGCGCTCTCCTGGAGACTGAGCGCTCATGAACACTCGCAGCGCATACACATAATGCCAGGTTCACACATTACTCCGTTTGCAGTGCGTCTGCAGCAGTGCAGAGATCGTTTCCATACCGAGTCTATTTTTGCTGCGCTGCAAGCGCTGAATTAAAGTAACAGCGCATTGTTTGCGGTAAATATGAACATGGATTGACACGAAAATGTAGTGGTTATACCATAAATGCACATAATTAAAGTCTACTGTGTTTCATAGTCAACATGAAAGCCTATGGGCTTTTTGGCTAAGTTTAAAGGAAAAGAGCACTTTTAGATAAACAAGGCAATAATAGTTGGCATTCGTGGAGGTAGCAATTTGTGTTCTTCACACAACACGGCTATTGTGCAACAATTGCACGATTGTCAAAACAAAAATGTAGTGCATGATCAAATATTTAGGTGAGATATATATTTTTGAAAAATGTCTAAAAAATGCCCCCCTCCATCCCTCAAATAAAAAGACTCCCCTCTCACAAGTGTCACCTAAAAGAGGAATTCCTTTTCAAACATGAAGGCCCTGAATAAATGTCTAAAAAATTTTATTGGATCATCACTATAAATAATTCTACATGATAAAAAGAAGGCTTTAAAAAGATTGGTATCGGTGATCGTATCGGCAGATGCTTTCTGCAGGGCTCGCAATATCGCTAGCCCGACGTCCCGGGGCTATTGTGTTTTTCAGTCGGGCTACCAAAATTACTGCCCTGCCCGACGGGCTATCTTGAATAGTGATATAAAATCCCCTCCTTGATTCGCGTTGTTCACTCGCTTGTAGGGGTGAAACGGATCATAGTTTATCATTTACACGTGTTTCTAAGTCTTACCAATTTAAACATTCAAGCGTTTTAAACCATTCATGCGCATGAAAAATTCAGTTCTGTGCTCGCGCGCACCCGCTCAAAGTGCGCACATACAGAGCGGCGTTTCAGGCAGAGCACGAACACAGAATTGATTCCTCTTTCGCTTGAACGGACACATACATGCA
>NW_015666491.1:612016-617312 GCF_001515625.1 Sinocyclocheilus rhinocerous
TAAACATTCAAGCGTTTTAAACCATTCATGCGCATGAAAAATTCAGTTCTGTGCTCGCGCGCACCCGCTCAAAGTGCGCACATACAGAGCGGCGTTTCAGGCAGAGCACGAACACAGAATTGATTCCTCTTTCGCGTGAACGCACACATACACGCAAAATTATCTCAAAATAACTATCTGGGTAAGTGTTTTCATGTCTTAAATGAACGTAAACAGTGGAGAAAGAAATTGCACCTGCATCATTATATTGGATCCGTGCATTCGGTCTTAAAGGGGCAGCAGCCTATATATACCTGCTGTTTAAGCGCCACCTGCTGTCAGAGAGTGACATTTGCGTCTCATTCAGCCCGTCTGCGGTTTTTGTTTCGATCAGATTTTTTATGTAGTATCACAAAGCTAAAGTCAGACCATTTTGTTTTTGTTTCAAAAATTTCTAAATTTTACAATCTAAATAACGTGTATGCAGCATCTTTGTTTGGATCGTGATTAAAATACACAGGCAAAACCTTTGTTTACTTGCAAGGAGTAATTTCTTTTATTTGTATTTATTTATTTGAATTGGGATTTGTTTTAAAATTTCAAGTTAGTATATTGTTTGACATTTTCAATTTCACAAAGTAATGTGCAGCCTTTTGGTCTGAGAAATAACAAAAGGACACCTTTTTAAAAATCTGTCTTAAATCTCATTTTGTTAAAAAAAGAAATTGTGAGAAAATTGTATTGTGAAATCAGTATCGTGAATCATATCACATCGTGAGTTGAGTGAATCGTTAAATCCCTATATGCTACTAGTTTTTGCAGTGGTATCGAAGTAGTAAATTGTTATTTAAATAATAAGTGTTACTTAAATAATAAAGAACCATATTTTTTTTGCTCATCTGAAAAATTATCCGATCTGTGACTCAAAATGTGATATGATAATGTCATTTAATCCGAACCGTGAGATTTGTGATCCTTTGCACCCCTACTCTCTTGACTTGATATTTGAAGAAAAAATACAATATCTTTTATTGGGGCTAGTTAAATTAGTTTTTGGGCTACCAAAATCTGAAGAATGCCTGCCCGAAGGGCTACCAGGGATTTTTTTTAATTTTGCGAGCCCTGTTTCTGTGATCGGCCTCAAAAATCCTAATTGGAGCACCCCTACAAAATACCTATCATGGCATATGATAATATGTTCCAACCAAGCGGCAACCTCCCGCTCTCTCTCGTGAAGCCAACGCGGAAGTGACTTAAACTGTAATTCGTCAACTGGCCGCTAGAGGCTGGCTGCAAAAGGGAGTCAATCCCAACATGGAAATTTCCATCAGTCCAAGGACTCATGTAACATCTAGAATGCTTTGTTGCAGTTTGCTGGTAATGTCAATGTGTAAACTGGTAATGTCAATGTGAAAGCTTAATGCAAAGGTTGTAGTGCATAAATATCTAAATGTTTCAGTATAGTGTTAAATATAATTCTGGTTTCAGTGCTTTCTGTTCTCAGGTATTTCACTTTGTAGGATCATACGATGTGGTATCTCTAAATGAAAGGAGAACCTTTCAATAGCTGTCAGAAATCATTTCTGTTTAATCTGCCTTTGATCTTAATTGCCATCACCACGATAAAGGAACGTGGGATGAAGAGATCCAGTGATTTGTGAATTTATTAGGTTTAACTTAAAGGGATAGTTCACCCAAAAAAATAAAATAAAATACATGATTTATTCACTCTCAAGGCATCCTAGGTGTACATGACTTTCTACTTTCAGACGAATCCAATCGGAGTTATATTAAAAAGTGTCCTGGGTCTTCCAAGCTTTATAATGGCAGTGAATGGGTGTTATTTTTCAATAGTCCAAAAGAAGTCCAATAAAGTGCATCCATCCATCATAAAAAGTGTCCCCGCTTCGGGGGTTAATAAAGGCCTCCTGAAGCGAATCAATGAGTTTTTCTAAGAAAAATATCCATATTTAAAACGTTATAAACAGTAATCTAGCTTCCACTAACTGTCGTGAATGAATGAAAAACAGTCTAAAAACACTGTATAAATGAACACATGCTATAGCTTAATCACAAATACATACTATAATTATATACCATTACTCCTGTAATAAAATTCAATGTGAATATCCCACATTTCTGCCACAATACCATGGTGCAGTGAGTGTTACTACAGTAAATCCATGTTAAATGATGGCGATGTGTAGATTGTAAAACCTTCTGACAGTCTCGTTGCACACAGTGTTTCTCCTGTTTGGCTTTAAACTAGTTTAAATCACAGAGTAATTTGTGTTCATCGTTGAATTCAAGCGCTTTACACTGGATCTCACAGCACTGTTTAGTGCTCACGTGACCGAGTAAGCGCATCTGCTCTAGTGAGCTCGCGCCGCGCGGCAGTTTGAACTTTGATCCGAGCGGATAAACGGTCCGAGTGGCTGTTTTGTTCTGCTTTTGGCGCATAAGGCAAAATTATATTTGGCGCATCGAGGAAAATTATATCGCGATAATTATCGTTATCGAATTATTGCCCAGCCCTACCTAGGATGCTTTGAGGGTGAGTAAATCATGGGGTTATTTTAATTTTTGTGTGAACTTATAAATCGAATTATGTAGAAGTGGACATATTGAGACATTTTGGTCAATAGTTACTTTAAAAACACACACACACACAGAGATGCTCTGTTTGTGCAGGATGTGGTGATTTAGAGTCCAATGGGGATTTAAAAGCTTGAAGCCTACAAACTAGGGGTCGACCGATATGTGTTTTTCAAGGCCGATACCGATTATTACAGATCAAGTAGACCGAAAACCGATATTTTGAACCGATATATATGTCTGGTGTAAAAATGAAAATTACATTTACAGAGTATAATAAGCTAGAGTCTGAAATGTTTATAGCCTGCTGTCATGTTTTATTTGGTGCAAAGAAAGTTTGTTATTTTAATCATCTAATAATAGAGATATAAGTGTAAACATATGCGTAGATCCCTTATAACAACTTCCCTTATGTCCTGAAATGTCTGAACAACAGTTTAGTTTTATAGTGGTTTATGTAGGCTGGCAGTTTCTGTTGTTGTTTTTTTGAGCATCACTATAAATTACTTCAAATCCACTTGAGCCCCAAGCCTTCCTTGACTTTTTAAGCCTTTGTAGTGTCAAAGATGGAGATTTACTTAAGCAGCAGTAGTGGTTTGTTTTACACTAAGGTGTGACAAGTACATTCATTGAGGACTAAATTATAGGCCTACCTGAATCTTTACTCTAGCTTCATTGATTTACGAGATACCTAACAGACACCTCGTAAGAAAGAACCTGATCGTGACATTATCTTTGTGGAGATGATTAGCTTTGAGTAGATGTTGCGGTCCAATTTGGAAAGGGGAATATTTACAGTCTTGCAGTCCTCCCATAAAAGCTTTCAGACTCATTTGCGTAGCCCAGCACAATTTGCTCTTATTGCTGTGCTTCAAATTTATTGCATTATATATTGTTAGCTTTAAGATGGTCAAGCCTCACTCTTTACAAAAATTGATGACCTGCACTTTAAAACGGCACCTTAATAAACTGACTGATTAAGAGATGTTATGATTATGAATTAGTTATTTTGGACTGAGATCCTTCCTCCAACATTGTGGAAGTGAAAATGTTGACTTCTAATTTATAATTATGAAAAGCATTTTTATTTTCAAGGCTTTTTCCTTTATTGATTCAAGCTCAAATGAGGTGATCTTGCCCTGCTGTGATTCACTGCTGTTATATCGGTTATATATTTTTTTAGTGTGAAGAACATTTTAATAATCTGAAGAACCTTCCTCTACTATAAAGAACCTTTTGTGCAATGGAAATGTTCCATGGATGTTAAAGGTTCTTAATGGAACGATGGCAATAAAAAACTTTTTTTTTTTTAAAGAGTTTACTATTACTGGTTTCACAATGGATTTTTACTCTACAGGGTTAGGTAGAGGTCTAAGGGCAACTTTTGAGACAGGGCCAGTAAATCTGATGTTGTCACTGAATAGATGTTTTTCTTTTTCTTTAGTTATCTCAGTTGAAGCAGAAAGGTCACGAATGACCATTATTGATTCTCCCTTTCTGTTCCCTTCCATCAAACCCCTTTTGGAGGGAAAGCTCAGAGTTTAATTTGACTGTGCCTGCTGGTTAATGTATAACTTTGTTGTTTGAATTTAAATTCACGATAAAACCAAAGCAGTGACAGATCTTTTCTTCCGTATTGTGCATCCTGCATACGTCACCTGAAGGTACGCTTATGATATTTTGATAAAAATTTACAAGGTCAATAAAGAATGCAGCAAAAAGAAAAAGAAACATATGCACAGTTGAATCGTTCACAATAAGATCTATAACATGCATTTAGAAAATAGGGTGAATTTTCAATTCATGCCAACTTTAAAAATGAGTTTTTGTTACAATAGACAAGTATTTGACAATTTTCCTTGCTGCCAATCAAATGGGTAAAAATCAATGTCTTTTCCTTGTGATCTGTTAGATGAATTGTTTTGACCCCCATCAACCGTACAGCCAAATTTAATCTTAAAAACATGTTTTTGTTTTTTTTCCCCTTTTTAAATACATCCCTTTTTCTGAGACCTTTCATTGTAACAAATGAATATTCTGGCCTAAAGTGATCCTCCTTTTTAATTAACGTCTCCAGTAGCTCAGAGGTATAACTCATTCCTTGTGATTTTCTTTTTTTTTTTTTTTTTTAGCCAAGGCGAGTGTGATTAATAATGTCCTTGATGCTAAGAAATCTCTTGATAAATTAAAAAGGTTCAAGAAAACACCTTCACTTGATGTGGTTTATTCAATTTTAATGGCCCCGGTGCAGCGATCGCTGTAATTCATCAATAAACTCCACATCTATTGATCTAAGTTTAATAGTAAAATTATTTTTTATCCAACCTGAGTTTTTATTTTTTGTGTGAAAATCGTTCTTCAACATAAAGTATGCCCTACACTGACAACTCTTCTTCTGGAGTGTTTCAGTCACTATGAATGTCTTTGGACTGTGATTTAGTGCTGTGATACAACTTGGTTCTCTCTATCTTTATAGCTCTCTTCTAGCATTGTGTTTAAAGGGGTCATATGATGCGATTTCAAGTTTTCCTTTCTCTTTGGAGTGTTACAAGCTGATTGTGAATAGATAAGACCCCTGAAGTTGCAAAGACTAAAGTCTCAAATCCAAAGAGATATTCTTTATCAAAGTTAAGACTCTGCCACGCCCCCCTAAAACGGCTCATTCTAACACGCCCCCACATATCTACCCCACTATGTGGAAATATTTGCATAATGCACCCAA
>NW_015666491.1:617398-621173 GCF_001515625.1 Sinocyclocheilus rhinocerous
TGAAGCTCGCGTTTATGGTAAGGGGCGTTACATTTCCGACGCGTGCTTGTTGTGTTCGGCCAATCACAATGCACTGGTTCAGCTGGCCAGTCAGAGCAGACTGTGCTTGTCGGAAGGAGGGACTTTGTAGAAAATGAAGCGTTTGAGAGAGGCGGGGCATAGAGGACCTACAATAATGTACAGTATTTGAAAAATAATGTGTTTTTTGAACATTAAAGCATGTCAACATATTCTGTTACACCAAATACACAAAATAATGATCTTTAAAAAAGCATCATTTTAACCCACTTCATACCCTGGAGTGATTCATTTTCTTGTCTTATTTATTTGAATCTTTATAGCTTGTGTACGGTCTTTGGTTTCTGATCAAAAACGCAGGTTGCCTCATCAGGATGACTGAGCTGCAATTTTAAGATAGATTGAAAAAATTTCCAAAGTTATTTTACCATAATTGTGAGATTTCAGTTAGGCCTGTCGCAATAATTAAATAACCGTCTAATCGCGATTATTTGATCTAACCGCGGTTGTCTGAAACAATTATTATTAACGATTATTGTGCTTTTTATACGGCACAAGGGGGAGTCATACACCAAAAGAAACAGAAGAGCACCAGTTTGCTTTTCATGCACTGTATAGCCTATATCATCTGAAGCCATTCCATATCTTAATGTGAGGGACAGAATTATGTTTACATTGTTAAATTTAAGTTTACAGAAACTCATCTTCCTTCTGCTGCATTCAAACAGCACGTCACATTCAGTTATGACAGTCAGCACGGACGGTAAAATGCTCTCTCCAAGATGATATATAAAAGGTCTGGGGATTCGCATAAAATTACATCTTGCTGGAGTTCATTGCTCTCTCATTTCTCTTCTCTTTGTTTGTACCGTGTGGAGTGCAGCGCACTGTAGTCTCGCGTAGCCAGACCTTCAGACTGACGGCTGAAGGTCTGGAATCCATGGCAGCTTTCATTGGCCAAAGCCCACCCATGAGGCTGTTTGACCGACATGTCAAACATGTTTCCAGGCGGAACGTTATAGAACGAGACACACACGTCTCCCGGAAATCCTGTGTAATTCAACCAATCCAATGACGACTTCGAAACTCCTGAAGTGTTTCCACTTTTGTGTGCCATATGCATCAGACATTTAGCCAACGTTCCGTGGGCGTGATGTCTGAGGCTGAGACTAGTTATGTTTTGGTATTGGGTAGAGTTAAGGGATCTAGAATATGGTCATGCAGAATAAGGCATTAGTGCCACGAACTTTAAATATTTCACATACTTTTGAAAATCCAGCGTTTAGTTGATCCTGATAAGCGCTCGTCGTCACAGTTGTAAACACGACGGCTTTCTTCTTTCGTGAGGGGGTTTGCCGTCACGGCATCTTTGTTTCCAGGCGGAACGTTATAGAACGAGACACACACGTCTCCCGGAAATCCTGTGTAATTCAACCAATCCAATGACGACTTCGAAACTCCTGAAGTGTTTCCACTTTTGTGTGCCATATGCATCAGACATTTAGCCAACGTTCAGTGGGCGTGACGTCTGAGGCTGAGACTAAGCGCACTGTGACTTATGTTGCTTCAAGCACATCATTCTGCACCCTAGATGTGCATAAGTGCTGCGACTCCATGTTGCTTCAAGCACACCATTCTGCACCCTGAATGTGCATAAGAGCTTTGTGCTGCTCTGTTTGAAGCATTTTACATTATCATAGTTTTGCACACAGAAAGATTATTAGAAGCTTTTATTTTTCTCATGATTTCTATCTTATTTTCATGAATGTATTTTGTAAGAATACAAATAGTTAACAGAATAAACATGTTTAAATTGTATAATGTGCAACAAAGATTTTTTTTTTCAAGATATTGTTTTTGCTGCTAAATTATACAGTCAGCTAGTTTAATTTCATAGCCTATATATTTTTGTTCAAATGTAGTTTTTTTTCTGTAATGAGGAAGTGAAAAAAAATAGCGCTGGTGTTGGATCGGTGTTGGCCGATTCTTAGAATTTGGAATACTCTATGTAATCTTACACTGCAAAATAATAACTCAAAAAAGATTTAAAGATAACATAATTATTTACTGAACCCTTAAATGAATCACAACTACATCATGAAAGCCATAAAAAAAACAGACAATTAATCGTGATAATCGGCATAATCGCCAAAGCCCCAAAACAGACAATTAATCGCAATAACCGTGACTATTTTTTAGACAATTAATCGTCAGCCAAATTTCATAATCGTGACAGCCCTAATTTCAGTTTAAAATGAACATTCTATGGTGTATTTAATGTGTTGTTAGATCTATGAATACATTTTCAAAGCATTGTTAATTTACATTTGGCAACCCTTTCATTTTTAATGGCCATATATAATAGCCCATTTTTTTTTATATTAATTTCTCTATGGCCTATACCAGTTGTTCTTAACCTTTTTGACTCAAAGGCCACTCGTTGTTCAACTGAATATATGAATAAAGTTTCATAATAAAGGCTATAAGCTGTTTCTGGCATTTCTGCTGTAATTGACAAGTTGCTTGTTTTCTTTTTCTTTTTTGATATAAAACTAAGAGGTGTTATATATTTAATGAATTTCCAATGATTTCAACAATATTAAATAATTTATTAATTGAGGGGGTGTGTTTTTAGAATTTTAATTTAGATTAGCTACATTTTGATGATTTAAATAATATTTTAATAATTTACATACTCGTATGTCATCCTGTTGAGAAGCACTGGCTTGTACTATTTTGTATGTTAATTTAAGCAAGGATTGTTTTTTTTTCTTAAAAGTTTCTTCTTGTGCGATATTTGGAATAAATATAAGTTGGTGTTGAAACTAATCAAGAAAATTAGTATTCTACTGTATAAAATGCATTAATCATTGCATAATTAACTGTGAATGCTATTGGAATCAGTTTGCTGCTGTTGGATTAGGTTGGCTGCATGCACTAGAATTTCAAGTGGAAAAGATATCTCATGTTCATGTCCAAAACCATTGAAGCAGTTTTTTCATGTGAATTATTGGTCAAATGGACAATTGTGTCATAAAGCGTTCATGTCAGTTAACGGTCAGTGGGCCAGTGGTTACAAATCAATGCTCACAATGATGTGAATTTTCTCAGCCCCTTTGGTGCCGTTTCTCAAAAATAGAAAGCTAAAAAATAGCCGTTTCCAAAGTTGTCCTGTGGTTTTACAGGCCAGTTTTGGCCACATTCATAGGAAAAAACGGCATAGTCAATGTTGGCTAATGGCTATACAGAAATACTGCATTAATATGCACATTTGTAAAAGGCAAATGAATTGCATTACTTCACTTGATAGATGTAAATTCATTAAACAATAAATTTGCCAAATATGTATGTGGATTTTTGCCAAGTGTTCATTGGTATCATTACACTTTATTCTGAATTAAGTGCTGACAATCTGTCATTAAATCAGGGGAAAGCCTTATTCTGCTGCAGTAATGAGCTGACAGTGCATATTTGAAAATAATCACACCAATGCACATTGTCTTCTGTCTAAAGTAGGGCTGAACGATTAATTGCATTTGCGATAATATCGCGATATGAAAAATTTTGATTTTTCAATCGCAGAGGCTGCGATTACACGGTCACGTGACACGCGGGAGTAAAGAGGTGTGTTCGACTTGAAGATCAGGTCGGTGTATGACATCAAAGTACAGCGAGAGAAAGCATACGGAGACATCCGCGCTCTCTTATAGCTCTCTCAGTACCTTCATGACACACACCCATCGGCCTAAGCAGTGCT
>NW_015666491.1:624902-626829 GCF_001515625.1 Sinocyclocheilus rhinocerous
ATGGTTCTACTGTATTTTGCCGCTCGCGTCCGGTGTAGCCACGCGGTGTTTAATGTCGTTGGTGAGGAGGAAAGCCTGTGTGTGTCCTATGCCTTAGCGGACAGCATGAAGCCCACAAAAAATAAATAAATAACAGAGAGAGAATAATAATAATAACAACAGTTATTCTCTCTATGCTATTTTCAGTGTTTCAAGTGATGCATGTGTTTTTTCCCTGTAGGTTTTTTTAATGAAAAAACACAGATTTTTCATAATGTTTAGTGAAATTATTTGGTAGTCTGAGGGGGGCGCAACCAAAAAAGTTTGAGAACCACTGGTCTAAAACAGACAGTGTTTAAAAAGTGCAGTGCGCATGTTTACATATGTTTATTACAGTGACTTTGAATTACCTAAAGTAGTGTGGTAAAGCAACAGATTTGTTTTTATATTTCTGCAATCTACTTTAGTTTGTGTCATTTGTTACTGACTTTCATATTCATGTTTACATCAGGCTTATTTGTCAGTGCTTTATGTTGTCATAATTATTACATGCTTACAAGGTTGGAAGTTCAACAAATCAGTCAATGTACTGTGATTGTAGTTGTTAAATAAAAATGTCATTCATATCAATTCATGCATCACCTAATTTCATCGTAACATATAGGCCTGGCCTACAGAAAAGAACATTTATGTTTAATCTATCTAGTAGTGTGTTGGTCATACTATACAATGATTTATAGCTTGTCTTTGTTGAATAATACAGAACATAAAGAGCTTTAAAAAAAATAATTGCATATGCAATCGCAATATTGGTAAAAAAAATCGCAATTAGATTATTTTCCAAAATCGTTCAGCCCTAGTCTAAAGTCTTTCCAGAGCTGTCATGTCAGACTCCTCCTGTCTCTGGGGATACAAATTAGTTGCACTTGATTTTAAAATATTGAAGCATTAATTGTCTGCATTGCTAGAACTTTAACTGTTTTAATAATTAGCCTGATACTTTTGTTTTTCCAATTCTTGGGAGTCCTTCCTTCACATTCACTGCTTGAGTCATTACTATGTTCCACGTACATTTGATTATGCTCCTAACAAGCTTCCATCTTCACTATTGATTTACAGACACTATCATGGCCTTATCAGCATCAAAACTCGTTGTCCCTTCTTTGTCAGTGTGCAGACTGAACGCCTTCTTTCTGAGGGGGAGGTTTGCTCTAAGTATCTTTCAGCCCAATAAGTACCTCTTTCAGCCCAATAAGTACCTCTTTCAGCCCAATAAAGCCGGACTTTCCCCTCCATTTATTGCATTTCTCACTATCTTTCTTGGCTGCCTGATATTTTTATTCATGTGCTGATTTTATATGAGGAGATTGTAGCTTTTGTGTAATGTGCAATTGATTTGATGGTTGTTCATCATCTGAATAACGATGCATATTATGGTTAACGGGCATTTGTGGAGTTATGCAGTGCTGGGACTGGCATGCGGTTTATGCTAGAGTAGAGTTATGGAGTGGAGTGGATTTGCTGGATTTAAGCCAGTTGGGTAAATGTGCTTTTTGCCTAATTTCACCTTGAAAGGGCCAGCCAAGATCTATTATAGTACTAAATTATAATCCCTTATGATCAAACCACCAGCAGTTGAATGCTTTGATGCATTTACTCATTTTGTTTTCCATACTTTACAAAAATAGTAAAGTCATCAAAAATAAGAATAATGCACATATAGGCATTATGTGGTGACAAAAACAATCATGTCAATTAAATTTTTAGATTATTCAAAGTAGATAAATTGCACTGTCTGGCTTAACTGATTCAATTAAAAATAATAATAAAATTGTATCATATTCTTAAGTTTTTATATATATATATATATATATATATATATATTAGGGGTGGAACGGTTCTCCACACACGGTTCGGCACACGCTAGGACTGCGGTTTAACTTAAATT
>NW_015666491.1:627126-638413 GCF_001515625.1 Sinocyclocheilus rhinocerous
TATATATATATATATATATATATATATATACAGAAGCTTAGAATCCACATTTGATTTAAGATATCATAACTTGTTATAAATACTAATTAACTATATATTAATTGGTTTGACTTTTTTGTGCTTCATTCAGTTTTAGTTGTCTGAGCCTACATTAAATTAAAGGCATAGCCTAGTTCATCTAGAAAAATTAATCATCTGTCATCATTGTACTCGCCATCATGTTGTTCCAACCTGTGTGACTTTCTTTGACTTTGAAACACAAAAAGACGTATTTTTAAGAATGTTTGTACCCAAACTTTCTATATATAGACAAAAAATTCATTTCTCAAAATATCTTTTATTTTTATCTCTCTTTCTCTCACACACATACACACAAATAATACTACTACTAATAAAATCCATACAGGTTTGGAACTACATGAAGAACATTTTTGGGTAAACTATCCCTTTAAAAATGTCACATTATTACAATATAACACTTTTATTAGCCTTAAGTAAAACACTTTGAAGTCCATTGAAGCCAGAATAGTAGCATGAACACCCTTTTTTGTTTGAGCAGGTAATGACATTGGCAGATGCTCTGTGATTGATCACATACTGGTGGCATGAAACTGTAATCACCCTCCATTCGCCCAGCCCCCCAAACCATATGCTCATATAGCACTCGTAGAGGCCTGGGGTATATGAGCCATGGCAGGAAAGCTTGACAGGAGAAAAGAAGTTAAAGAACAATGAGACAAACCGCACTGAGATGAGGGATGGGGTGTACATGTATGTACAACTGTGGCCTGGGATGGTTATCAGTGCTTTGGCCAAAACATCAGGCCTGTCAGGAAGGAAGGAAGCAGATCCACGGTGGGTCAACACTTTGCTTGTGTGGATACACCAACAATAGCAACAATTGTAGCATTTATGGTACTAAGCACCACACCTATGTCAAATACCAGGCATGAAGAAGTGGTTTGGTTGGTATACATTACATAAGATTATAATGTTGATCGTTACCTTATGCAATTATTGAGGTGTATCACTTCTTATTTTAACCTCTTATTCCCTTTCATATGTGTCCATAACTTGCATTCCAGAAATGTCTAAAGGCTGTCTTTTTCTCCAGTTATGTACTAGGACTTTACCAACTACAGTGCTCACTGAAGTTGAAACAATTTGCCCTCTCAGAGTAATTGGTTGAAATGAGGGATTACTGCCCTGCCAGAACTTATTGCATGTCATCTGGAAAGGTAGACAGCCTTGCTGACCCCTCAGGGAATGTGTCTGCATTTAGGCGGCTCAATAGACAGGAAAATCACAGGCACCTCTGCCAGTTCAGGAAATAACGCGACCTATACATTTTAATGATGGGAAGCTCCTCAGCTCTGACACTGAGGGCCAATGGCTAGCCAGTAATTGGTGTCATTTGCATAGCCTTAAATAAAAATCATTAACTTGCCTTCATGCAATTCCAACTTATTTTCACTTGAAACATAAGATCTTAGGAAAAGTGTTTCAGCTTCTATTTTCTGTTTGATGAACGTAAATGTTAGTATTACTACAAATTTTATATACCACTGTTCAAAAGTTTTTAGTTTTTTTTTCATGTTCACCAAGGCTGCATTTATTTGATCAAAAACGCCGTAAAATAATAATGTTGTGAAATATTATTACAATTTAAAATAACTTATTTTTTTTTGTTGTGAAATATTATTACAATTAAAATAACTTATTTTTTTTTATTTTAAAATATTTTAAAATGTAATTTATTCCTGTGATGCAAAGCTGAATTTTAGCAGCCATTGCTCCAGTCTTCAGTGTCACATGGTCTTTAAGAACTCATTCTAATATGCTGATTTACTGTTCAAGAAATATATATTTTTTTTCCTTTGATTAGAAAGTTCAGTTTGAAACTGAACATTTTTGAATTTTTTTTTTTTTTGTAACAATGTAAACCCCACACTTATATAGATCATTTTGTATAAGGTTCCAGA
Source organism: Sinocyclocheilus rhinocerous (assembly GCF_001515625.1). NCBI lineage: Eukaryota > Metazoa > Chordata > Actinopteri > Cypriniformes > Cyprinidae > Sinocyclocheilus > Sinocyclocheilus rhinocerous. Next base: position 629,109 of record NW_015666491.1, read on the forward strand.
AAAGAAAAGGAGAGAAAAAAAACTACACAAGTAGTTTATAGTGTACTATATACAACTTGTATATGACTTATATTCCTAACAGAAAGATATCTTCGAAAGACATGGACTATATGGACCTTTTGTTGGAAAAGAGCAGCTTGGAAATTCTGCCTTTTACCTCCATTTGTGTTTAAAAAAAGAAAGAAAATAATGTGTGGCGTGAGTGTCTTGAGGATAAGTAAATGATAACAGCTTTGAGCTATTCCTTCAGTAATCTGAAATAGAGCCCCCATCTCATTCCTGTCATTGCCATGTTTTTTTTACTTCAGCACGGCCTTATTTTCTTCGCATACTGTGAGTGAACAGAGGAGGCAATTTTTGCAAGCAGTGTAACTAAATGAGCACAAGCCGCGTAGGCTCTTTTATGGCCATGGCAGATGCAGCCCTACATGTGCCTTCTGGTTTCCCTCCAATGCTAATTGATTATATGCACCAATGAAAGTCTCTAAGCAACAATAACTTTCCAGTGTGGTCTCTTGCTGAGGCCACAATTATTAGAATGACATGGGCTTGGCGTTTAACATTGATCTTAAGTTAATTGGGGAGAATGGCAGTGCGACCTATGGCTTTCAACCATCGCTGCGATTAATGGCTCCTTATTTTTCCACCGGCGTATACGCTTTCTGCACCAAAAGCCTCATTTACTTAAGTATTTACACTTGACTCATGCTTGACTTGAACTAATAATCAAATCAGTGAACCACATCTTGACACATTTTTAAAAACCACACTGATATTTGATACTATTATAATTATTTCAGGGCTCGAAGGTCTCTAACTTGATTTCAGAGCTAGGCAATTAGGGTTGATAAACTGGAAATAATTTTTGGTGAAAATGATTCCTACTCTGGGAAGACAGAAATCTTTTGCGTCTTATAGTAATTTTTTTCCCTCATGGTGGCATAAATAGTTTTTGGGAGACTTTGAGGGGATTGTTTGCTTTCTGGCTAACAAATAAGCTTAACAAAGCCAAACTTGCAGGGGTCTTGGCAAAAAAAAGCTGAGATCAGACTATGAAATCTTTTTTGCTGTGATCTCAGCTCTTGCCTTTCTTGTTTTTGAACTTTAGTTTGCATGGATTAAGCCGTTAGCTATTTTATTACATACTTCATACACATCAAACCACAATCTAAAACATAATTTTGTCTCTCAGAACTTGTGTAACATATCATTTACCCGATTAAAGCATTATGAGTTTTGTACTACTTCTGCATTTTTGGTAAGGCCATAAATGTAACAATACCCAGCCACTGTTTTGGATATCATTCTCTCTCTCTTTGTCTGAAGTACTGTAACAGTGTATTTGAAAATAGCTTGAAAAGAGAAGCCTGTTTTTGAACTTGGGCCACTATAACAGTTGATTTCCAACTCCTGCTGAGCCACTGTAGGATTTGCAACCAAATGTTTGTAGTCCGAATGGTTTCAGTTGGATGGTCACTTAGCCCTTTGTGGAGTCCACAGCATAGACAGGACAAGCAAACTAGCCAGGAACACAATATTGAGTGTTTAGACTTTTTTTTATTTTATTTGATCGGTCAAATTTGTGGTAGGAATTTGTGACATGACAGTGTTTGTGGTGTATTAAAAATTAATTTATTTTATTTTATGGGGAAAAGTTTTAATTGATAATTATGTTTTTAGTATATTATTTATCATTTTGCCAAATATTTGTTTGCGATTTTCATTATTAATTGGAAATGCAGTTATTTATTGATAATTGCTGTCTTTTTCATAATTTATATAGTCACTGTTTTGGGGATTTTAGCCTAGCTTACAACATTGCCATTGCCTATTGCAAACGTTTATAGTAATGGTTAATTTATTGATTGACTCATACCCTGTTTGAACACTAAACTCTTTATAGAGAAGATTATTTATAATAATAATCATTTAGATAAATTTTTTTTCCATTTTACTTTGTGGAAGAGCATTGCAGTAGTCCTATGTTATTTTCCATTTAAACAATTATTTCATATCAGTGTTATTTTAGTATCATTAATATATTTTCAGTTTTCATTTTAATTTAAAAGTTTTAGTAATGTTGTCATTTAATTTTTTTATACTTTATTTCAGTTAACATTTATTTCAAATGTTTTTCAAGATTGTTTTATTTATTTTTTAAAGGGGACATCGGATGCAAACTTCCCTTTTGCATGGTGTTTGCATAAAAATGTATCTTGCAGTGTGTGGACAAAACCACCCTACAATGAAAAAAATCCATTAACTCTTAAATTTATTTTTTTTTTATCCCCAAAAAACCAAAACAGTCTCAATTATCAAGCTGTTTTGATTTTCTGAGCAGTATGACATCATATTGCTCAAGCCCCGCCCATGGGCGCTGACGGACTGTCCCGTATTAGCATATTTCCGCCCTCAGCCAGTTGTATGCTGTCCATCATTTTCTCTGCGCTCGAGCAGATGTAGTGACAACAATGTCTCGTAAGCAATGCAGGTGTTTTGTAGTTGGATGTAAAAGTGAACATGAGTCTTCATTTTCTCCCGACATCAGAGCCACTGAGGACGCAGTGGATTTGTTTTGTTTTTGGTGGTAACGCAACACCGAATACACAAAAAAAAATTTGGAAGAGAGGGGCAGAGCTCATTAGCATTTTAAGAGACATGCACCAAAACTGCACGCTGTGAACAGAGCTGTTTTTGACAAGGTAAAAAGGGTGTTGTTTTACAGGAATTTTAACCAAAATATGTTGCAGAAATTTCATGAAGACCCTAAAGAATCATACCAACTTGTGGAACATGGGCATCCTATGTCCCCTTTAATGGTTTTAGTTTTGGTTAACGATAATAACCTTGTTTCAGATGTCTTTTTTTTTTTTTTTTAAACTAGCTGAGTACACTCAACAGTATGTGTCATTGTTTTCTTGTAATTGTGCTGTATGACAAGGCATAGAATTGAAGAATAAATTGTGTTTTGTCAGCGGTGTACTGTACATCTAATGAGCATTTATGAAGACCCACAAATATACATGGGAAACTTACGCAAATACAAATGTCCTCTTTGTAATGGTTTCTCTGTGGTTGATATTTTGTGACTACAGGGTTCAGGAGGTCTTGAAATCTAGATGATTATAATGGGAAATGGGGAGTAACCATGGAAACCTCACAAAAGTCTGTAGAATAACAGTAGGAGTTGTAGAGAACAGTGTGGAACAGCTCAAGTCTCGTTTGATTAACTCTCAAGGCAGAAACATTATACCTCTTGAGTAGAGCATTTATTCAGTAAATCTGTATGGTTTCCTCTGAAAGGACCTCTATTCAACCGCACATGAAATACTCTCACATTCCAGAGTCACGACGAAGTCTCTTGAACTTGAATTACATTTTACAATATTAGGTTCTCAATTATGCTTCTCACATGTTAGTTTAGTATCTGTATCATTGAAACTTAACTTGGTGACTTTTGCTCATTTAATATAATGGTTTCGCTTGTTTTTTCATAATGTTTGTTTCGGTGGCTTTTGAAGGACACTGAACTGAATGCTGAGCCTTACAGAAAATGTGTGTGTATTTAACATTGAGATAGCGGTGGCTCTTAACACTGGCTGAGTGTCAAGAGAGCTGCTTCATCCGTTTGTAGCAGGGTAAATCCTGCCTTCTGACTTCTTTGATACATTACTCACTCACAGCATGGGAAGCTTTGAAAAGTGCTCCAATTACATGGTTTCCATTCAGAGGCTTGCATATCTTCACGCTATGTCTGTTGTGCACTGTCAGGGCTCTGTTTAGGGGAGAAGTAGGACGAGGGAGATGAGGACTGGATGACAGTATAACTCCACTGGGGAATGTCGGTGGCAACTGCAGCTTCTCAAAGGAATTTACCTCCTCTGGGGTTTTGCCAATAAAAGTTTGTCGCTTTAAAATATAACAAGGACCAGTCAAGTGAAATAATATTAGCCAATGTTCAATGTCCTACCCCTAACCCTAACCCAAGATTTGGAAACCTTTTTATTTATTGATTTGTATAATTAGTAGAATGTATATGTCTGTTGTAATTATATATATATATATATATATATATATATATATACACACACTGTTATAGTATCTTTCGAAATCATCTGACCATTGCATCACAGACACATAATATTTTTTGTTTACACAAATAATAAAATTGTCATTTATGAACCCTCATGTCATTCCAAAACTCATAAGACTTTGATTCATCTTCGGAAAACAAAAATATTTATAATATTTATCCATTTGAAAGTGCAAATAACCAAAACCTACATGCATTAAAATAGTACAAAAATAGAAAATATTTTGTGTGTGTGTGTGTTTTGAAGATGCTAATCATATTAGTATTAGCTGTTGTAGCAATACATCATGCATACAATTTTAATCATTAGTAAATCAGGTTTTTTGTAGTATTTATATAGAAAATTAAGTTTTTATTTTCCCATTTTCCTGTTGCTGAAACATCAAACTCAAAGCTGATCAAGTTACTGCACATTTTAAGATGACATGCAGCTTTGACTATTCCAGTGTAGACAGAATAAATTCATGTGCATATATGCCTGTTCTTAGAACCTTTTCTGTCTGCATACATTGATACATGCACAACTTGTAATCAGTTTTACATTCTTGCTTTTCTCTTATATCTGTATCAGCAGCTGTATGCGAGTGGAGTGAAGGAGGCCAACCTACAATCCCTCCTTCTCAACTACAAACAAATTATCTTGACGGTGTTTGTGATTAGGTTTAGGGTTAGGGTTAGGTTTTAACCCTAACCACCAATTAAACACCAGCTGGTCACTACTATTAATGGCACTGCTTAAGTTCAAATGTGTTTTATAATTATTTGGGATTGTAATTCACATAGCGTATTATTTCACCCATTTGCACCAACTGTCTATTTGCAACGTGAAATTGCTGAATTTTATATGCAAACCATCACCTTGTGTCATCCGAATAGTGGTCTGCTAAACCACATGATAATGACACCTGAATGCTAGATACTCTTCATAACAATCTGTTTATATTTCAAATAGAAATGAACCCTCTCATTTATGCTCTTTGACAGATGTCTGTTGCAGACTCTTACTAAAATATTTAACAAGGCACTTTATAAGAGATCACTCTCCATCAATTCTAAATGACACCATTTGATGTTGGCTCACATAGCCAGGAGTGCTCTGTGGCCCAAAAAAAGTCGCTGTAGATGAAAGTTTTTTTGACCAGAAATTCTTTAACATATTGGTATCTGGAGAATATTTTACATAGAGAAAAGTTACTCGATTTGATTTTGTCTTTTTTACTTCTTTTCCATGTTTGGCTTCATTCCATTATTTATTTTGAAATGATGAATAATACATTTATTTTCAGGATACTAAATCTTTCAGCACCAATTTGCAGTGATTCTGTCAGATTCTGTTTTTAAAGGTCCCATATTGTACACCTTTCTGGAGTTTTATTTGAGGTTTTGATGTCCTTAAGAATATATATTTGCGGTATAAGTACCAAAAATCATCTCAATATATTTTTACAGCTCCTTTCTCAGGAGCTCTGCTGAGAACAGGTCGATTTTGGTCTGTCTAATTAATATTCATGAGCCTCTCTTCTGATTGGCCTGTTGTTTTCTGAGTGACGCACGGCCAGGCCAACCACAGTTCTCTGTCACTTAATTCAGTTGTTAACTCTATAAATGAAGAATACTATAAAATTGAACAATAAAAATAGAACATTCTGTTAACAAGATATGCTATGCGATTCATTCACACAGTGATGGCTGGGACATAGTGGATAGCGGAAATCACAGAAAGTTTTACACAAACTATAGTATTTTTCTGCCTGACAGCATATTGATTTTTTTTTCCATTGTCAGTTTGGATTTTAGCAGCCAAACCCTTAACATGAGAGAAAGATTTCTTCAAAGATTTTGTCCTGCATTCATTGTGTTTCCTATGAGAGCCTTTTGCTATATCTCTCTTTAAGTCAGATAAGCTTGCAAGTGAGGCCGGTCAGCTTCAATAATAAAAACGCCAGTTTCTCTGGACCCAGAGGGACGGGGAATGCTGTGGTCATCACTTTCATTCCCACAGCAGATCCCCATGGTTTTCGTGGTTTTAAGTGTTTGATTTGATTTCACAGCAGAAATGTGGAGCTGTAGCGTTGATGGGCCCTTGCTAACATTATAAATTGCAGTAAGCAGATTGCCAATAGCCATCCAGACTCCAAACTATTGACACTCACAGCCTTTCTGCTGAAGACCAGATTTATTTATCCTGCCTTTTACCACCCAGTGATAATACAGCTGTTGTCACAGTACCAATATATCAGTATTTGACACAAACACATTGAATTGGAAAACATTGAGGGAAAATGTTTTAAAAAATTACTTACAAGGAATAATAGACAGCTGCAGGTCTATATTAAGACATACTATATTGTTCAGTCTGTATTGAACTGCTGTTATAACCAAGATTTTTAATTGAAATAATAATAATATAAAATGATGGAGCGTTATTGTAGCATGAAAACAGTAAGACAATAACGATTAGCAAGAAATATTCCACTAGATTACTGGGTGTGCAATATAAAGCTGAAAGTGGGCACTTTCCTGAAATGATCTCATCTGCTTTATTACTGTTACAGAGGAGGCTCCCGTACCGCCTTCTCCACACCAACAGAGGGAACCGTCTCCCGAATATTAGCCATTCCCATTCGGACTCCAATTCCCATCACCCCTCATGCCTGGGACTGATTGCTCATCCACACCTGCACCTCATCTACACACACACATATAAGCCACTCACACACACAGACTCTCTGTGAAGTCTTGATTTGCCCTGGCTGTCATTTCCGAGCGTTATACCCGTGTTTGATTTTCTGTGCATCTGATCTTGGACTGTTTCCTTATTCTCTGATTGTTATCTGCCTGCCCCGACTTGGATTGTTTCACCGATCCAAACGCTTCTGACTTGTCACAACAATTACATGGCAATTTTAAAATGCATAACAAAAGAACCTTATGTGTTTTGTCTCCCAAATAACACTTCATCATTTCCCTTTCAGTGGAAATTGAAGGCACTATATATTCACAGCTGTTCAAAATGAGAACTCATTCAGCTGAGAAGGCCATCTGAAGGAAAGATGACGGCCACTCTGTTTATGTAGATAGCAGATGAGAGCAAGGTCAGAGGAAAAATGGTAAGATTTCATAAGTTTTAAGGCAGAAAACATTTAGGAGATTATGCCTAGAGCAAGACTGTGTTTGTTCTGCGCAACTATGGTCAAAATCTGGTGTGCATTACAACTCCCACACAAGGAGAAATCCCTCTGGCTCCCAAGCAACTTTTAATTAGCTATGCAATGAAGGGCTGTTATGATGATCTAGGGCCTATTTAAACCATGAGAGGTCGGGCTTTTTTATAAGAGGGATTTCATCCATATGAGTCTCATGTAAAATCAGAAAAATGATCAGGAGTGGCATGCCACTTACAAATTTATTTTGAGTGCGTCATGAGAATGAGATGCAAACCGAAGTTGTGTACTCAATTTTTTTGCATTGCACATTTTCAGTGTGAACAGAAAAGTTGTTTGTCATTTGAGTATTGTCATGTTGTGCCTATTTCTATACTGCTGTCCTAGTTTTGTTGGTTATATTTGATGGACTTGGTTTGTGATGATGCACTGAATTTTTTTTTATATATATATTATAAAGCCAAAAATCAACATGGAAACAAAAAAATCCTGCACACTATCCCCAGTTTGTGAAAAGTGTCAAAAATGAATGATTTTGCAAGCTGGGGTAGTGTTTGGAATATTTTTCTATTAAAAAAAATACAAAAGGGCCAATATTTCTTAGTGCAGAGTATATTGTGCATTCCTACTAGTTTTGCTTTCTGCTGTTTAACATTTATTGGGCTTGTTGTTTGTTTTAAGACTCTTGCTTGTGTGTCATTAAAAAAATTTCATATTCAGTCATGAAATAGTGGGGAACTTGACTCAGTCATCTCATTATACAGTCATTTCAGTTTCCTGTGGTCTTGGAAGATTCATCTTGTTTTTCTTGCAGAAGTAGTGATTCACAGCACTGCAGCTAAATATCATCTCTGCCTACCTGTCAGAGACTGTTTCTCTGATTTTCCTTGGAAAGGACTAGGTGTGAGGGCTGCGGTTTTTCCTTTTGCCACATATATTCAAGTTTCCACAGATTTGTTGAGAGGCTTGCCAGTCCTTTGTTTTTAGCAATGAAAGCAATCAATGTTAGTATTCTTAAATGTTACAATTACTTAAAAAGGGGGGTCAAGCTGTATAATTCAGTCCTCACTTAATGTTCACCACCCTTTTTCCAGCACAAAATAGTACACAAAGTACTCTTAAATTATTGTGTTCCATTTAGTTTATTTGCACATGATGTTTCTATGCATTTTTGGCATGTTTAGCTAAAGACATGATGCCAAAATACACTGATAAATGATTCTGTGGTGAAGTAAAAACTACATAAAAACTAATTTAATTTCTACAGTTAGTTCAGGCAATAAAAAAAATAAAAAATTCTTTATTAGTACTCAATTCAAACTTGTAGATATTAAAGCATAAATATCAACGTTATAAAATTAACGAGTAAAACCTACTCTTTTGGAGAGTATCCGCTGGACGTAAACCACGTATGCTGTTCTGTGTCAGCTGCATCACACGGATACGCTGTTTTCGTTCAGATCAAATCACAACAACGTAGGAAACATTGCGTGACGCAGCTGACACAGAACAGCATACGTTGTTTACGCCCAGCGGATACTCTCCAAAAGGGCGCTACAGGGTGATGCAGAGGAGACGAATTGTTAAATAAAGTCGTTCTTTTTTTTTTTCTTTTGCGCACAAAAAGTATTCTCGTAGCTTCGTAAAATTACGGTTGAACCCCTGATGTCACATGGATTATTTTACCGATCTCCTTGCTACGTTTCTGAACATTTCAGTTGTATTGCTGTCTATGCAGGTTCAGACAGCTCTCAGATTCCATCAAAAATATCTTAATTGTGTTCCGAAGATGAACGGAGGTCTTATGGGTTTGAAACAACATGAGGGTGAGTAATTAATGACAGAATTTTCATTTTTGGGTGAACTAACCCTTTAAGCTTATTCGTCAATCTCAGCAACTTCACACCGGCAACTTCCCAACACCACTATCACCAAATAGCTTTGCATGATATACCATCAAGGTTCAATGTAGCTTAAAACAAGCTTACCTCTTTCCAGCTGTTCGCAGAAAATATACATGATACAACATTTGTATTTCATTAGATGTA
>NW_015666491.1:641153-644472 GCF_001515625.1 Sinocyclocheilus rhinocerous
TTCTCGTAGCTTCGTATAATTGCGGATGAACCACTGATGTCACATGGATTATTTTACCGATCTCCTTGCTACGTTTCTGAACATTTCAGTTGTATTGCTGTCTATGCAGGTTCAGACAGCTCTCAGATTCCATCAAAAATATCTTAATTTGTGTTCCGAAGATGAATGAATGTCTTACGGGTTTGAAACGACATGAGGGTGAGTAATTAATGACAGAATTTTCATTTTTGGGTGAACTATCCATTTAATTAGGTGCTACCTGTATATTGAGTAAAATCAAAGTAATGCCAAGTAAGCTTTGACTGAGTAAAAATTACTCAAACTTTTACTGGCCAAGCTAAAGTTGCTTATTTTCTTTTTAAAATTTACTTAACTTAGGCAAGTAGATTTGACTTAATTCTAAATGTGAAATTAAATATAATTATGTAATGTTTGCTTAATTTCTTTATGAATGTTAAGTTCAATGGTTAGTAGATTGTACAGAGTAGTAGCAGTAAAATTTACTTAAAATGTGTTAGTGCAAATTGTTACGAAAGTTTAATCAAGTAAATACTACAAGTTATTTTTTTCAGTGTATTTGTGTGCATGTAAAGACTGCCAGTTAGTGTTTGCTTTTAACCAATGTTCATAATGAGACTTGTTTACTCTCAATAATAACCTCACTACCACGCACTGTCTGTTCTTCTTTTTTCTGTTTAGCACTGCTATATTGAAAAAAAAAAATGGTAATGCTTCATTCAGAGAGTACGGGAAGCAGTTTTTTATGCTTTTAGCATTAGTGCTTTTAAACGAGATAAATTAAGAGACAAGACTTATCAAAACGCACTGAGATGTTGCTTCTGGAAAAAAAAATATATATCTAATCAGCCTGCCCATTCAGCTACTCAGTTATTTGGTGAAACATTTTGGAAAAAAAATTATTTAAAAAAATTTCAAATGAAATGAAAATTTTAAGTAGAAAGAATAAAAGGCTAGTGTTTTCTTGTAAAATGGACTCAAATAAGTTTTATTTACAACTTCGAAAAATTATTTTTACAGACCGGAATGTCATAGAAACTGGTGGGCTCTTTTGAGTTGGGCCAGTAAACAGCCACCTATCAATCATCCTCAATACCCTTACCAAAAAAACCACTTAGCAACCACAACATGCCCTCAACACTCTAACATTTTGGCAGAAACTTTTTTGTGGCATGGAAAATGTAAAATTTAGTATCATGTCATTTATTCTGAAGAGGTTCAGTGTATCGCTTTCTGCTTTTCATTTTGTTTCGATGTTATTGTCTTGTCATTTAGAGCTTAATGATATCAGATCTTTTGAGACGTTCAGAATTGAATCTTTTCAAATCCATAAAACTTGGTTTACAGACGACACAAACTGATTTTGTTTCCCATATCTCACTGGAAGTTAATGCTAGACTAAAGGTTGGTTACTCTGGGATAATATTTCAAGATCAGTTTATCAGAACTTTATTGGTTGCTATGGGAACGCCATCTTTGATAGTATCTTCTGTAGCCATGGACACTGAATGAATCTAAATGTTGTTTCAGAGCGTGTCAATGTCTTTTGGTATCATGGAAAAAAGGCTCGTTGACAAAGTCAAAGTTTTTCCTCAGCTGTAGCGGTGAAATGTAGGTGTCGTATATCATCTGGATATTGATTTAAGATTACATTTATGATAGATTTTAGATTTTTTTTTTCTGTTGTCTACGTAAACTTGCAAGACAGATGTGCTTCTCTCCAGCAGGATATGTCTGTTCTGAGACCTTTTTCTCCTCTCTTGAGCCTCTACTTTTTGATAAGCCACAGAAATTGTCTCCAAGATCCACCATGTCTGATGATTAATGCTGACACGTTGTCTGTCCCATTGTGCTGCTGGAGGATTGTAGGTATGGACGGCCCTGTGACTGGCTCGCTCTCTAGAATGCAAAACTCTATTAAAAGAGTAGTGGTAAAAGAGCCGCGAGATATAAGTTGTGACTTCTGTTACCCTGGAAAGTACAGAGTGCACTGAATTCTATTCTTTCCTTCCAGGAACTGTCAGAGTGCCCTTGGTGGAAATGTTATAATGTAAATGTAGCCTGTCTGATTTAGACTTAACCTCACACAATATCATAATATGTTTAGGCATCTGCCTAATATTATTATATTGAAGCCCTAAATAGAAAGGATTCTCTTTGACTTTCAATTATGTTTGCAACTAATAGGTATTTTATTGGATAATTCACAAATGATTTACCTTATATAATATACTGACCTTATTCTGTCTTTGTAGTGTCTTTGTAAGTCACAGTAAAGACATTTGTTATGGGAATATTCATATTTCAAATAAATGCTGTTCCTTTGAACTTTCTATTCATAAACTTGAAAAAGATGTATCATGGTTTCCACAAAAAAATATTAAGCAGCTTTTGACATGGATAAAGAAATTATTCTTGAGCACCAAATCAGCATATTAGTATGATTTCTGAACAGTGAATCAGTGAATGATGTGACATTGATCTTTAGTGCATTTAAACTTATTTTATTTCATGACGGACAACACTGAAAGTCTTGACAACTTGTGAGTCAGATGTGGTATCAGAAGCTGCTCTGACGGATTCTGTGAATTCATTCAGTGAAGGATTCATTCGGTAACAACTGAGTCATTTTGAACAGTTCATTAAAAGATTCAACTTCTAAAAGCAATTTTCTTTGCAAATCAGATCAAACTGAACATGCTGTAAAACGGAATTCCTGCCACTGTAGATTTTTGCTGTTTCATGAAACACGAGCAGAACATTTCTGTGTAAATTATTGTATTTAAAAAACCCAAAACAAAACAAAAAACAAGAAGATTTCTATGGAAATTGTCGTATAGATTTGACTGCAACAATTTATGTACAAATGGATTTATGAAAGCAATCTGCACATTGAGATTAACGGAAATGTCAACAGGTGGCCTTCACCAGATGCATTTCCCATGCACAGTGCAAAAACTAATTGATTATGAAACTCCTTTTTGACTTGAAGATCAAATTTTAGTGATTAGTTGATGCAGCATTATTTTCAGTTTCACCCACATGCATGATCAGACTATCAAGTCTGCTGTATAAAAATTGTTGTCTAGGGACAAGACAAAAATAAAGTGCCCCCTATGATGGAGGGTGTCATTCATAGACTGTATAAAAACATGGATGTAGTGTCCGTGACGTCACCCGTAGATTTCCGCAGAGCGTTTTTGAAGCTCAAAAGTGGGCGGAGGCAGCCGTCGCCATCTTGGCAGCGCGTCACTCCCGGATAATCGAAAATGGGCAAGGAGGCAGGAGCAGGTTGCTGAAG